>NC_141139.1:77945354-78100510 GCF_053477565.2 Lygodium microphyllum
GTACTACAAATGCAAGGGCAAACTAGTAGTGCCAATCCAATGAGTTTTGGTTAGCAAGGCATAGGTGCCAATGTGAGAAACCTAGGAAACTTTGATGGTGGATCTATTTTCCATCATGCAATTGGTTGGTCAAGGACCCTCCTTAGGGATGTATGGCCCAAATCCTTTTGGTATGCATCAATCAATATATGGAATGCAATGCCCAATGAATCCAAGTATGTTAAGTGAAATGCAAAATCCCATGTATGGAAATGTTGGCATGATGCCTAGGATACAAAGTTGGTAATGCATCTACTAAGCCCATTGTATATGAGGCTCATGGAATGAATATTGGTTATGCAAATGCTCTATGGTACTAGTCATGATGTAAATACAACAAATGTACCCTTTTTGGAGCTGCTCATTTATGATAAGTTTGTAGCAAAGGGCAAAGTGAAAGACTATGATGAAAGTAGAAAAGGAGTGAACTCTAAAGTGTTTAATAGTGCACGAGATATACTAGAAGCTTTGGCTTTCTGATATGGCCTATTTAGAAGAAACTTCACTAAGTCATCCAAAATGATGATGAGAAGCTAGCTAAGAAGCCTTCTCAGTTTGAGAAGAGGGTGAGATGGGACCTATGGGAGATTTTGGTGTGCCATGCAAGGGCTATGGAGAGCTTGTCACACATCTCATTAGAAATTTCTGCTTGCACATTTAGAGTTATGTGGATAGTGAAGAGTTATTCTAGAAGCATTAGAAGGTTATGTTGTATCGCTTAGTATGCCTTGATGGACTCTCATGACAAAGTTATTGCTCTTTAGAATAAGGGAAAGACCCATATTTTAGATGTAAAGTTGAAAGGGGAATCTAACTATGTTCTATTAGCTTCTACCACATCTAAAGTAATGGTAAAATCTTTCTAAGGATAAAGGTGATAATTAAATGTGCCTAGTTGAATAAGAATGACATTGCATTTTTGGAAATGTATGATGATTTCTTTTATTTTTCACTTCAAGGATGGATTCCACTTGAAATACCTGAGGGTGTCATGCCATACATTTTATTTTTGGTAGCATCCCTCTTAATAAGCGGTTCATATAGGGTAAGTGTGGTCCAATAGGAGGAGATTATGAGCCAAGTTAATGAGCTATTAGAAAATGGGTTGATTTAAACCAACTCATCTACTTATTGTTATCCAATGATTTTGGCACAAAAGAAGGATGGTTCATGGTGTATGTGTATTGGCTATTGGATGTTGAATAAGATCAAAATTAAGAAACATTTTTTTATCCCTAGGATCCATGATATCATGGATAGATTGTAGGGATCAACCATTTTTAGCAGCATTGATTTGAAAAGTGCGTACCATTAGATACATATTAAGCCTGAGGATATGCGTAAGATAGCTTTTTACACTTCTTTTGGTCTTTATGAATTTCTTGTCATGTTGTAAATTAGGCTTCTACCACTTCCAATTGAATGATGGATAGAATTCATGGCTTCTTTTGCAATTCATGGCTTGTCTTTTCTTGTTAGCTTGTTTGGTATATGATTGTTGGGCTTTAGCAATCATATCCTTAACCTCATCAAAAATACTATTATGCATAACAGCAATATCATCAGCACTCTGAATTCTATTAGACAAAGATGCAACAGGTGTAGATAATCTATATCCATAAATAACTTCAAAAGGTGCTTTCTTTGTAGATGTGTGCGGTGTATTGTTGTATGCAAACTGTAATAAATGTAAATGAGTATCCCATGTCTGAGGTTTAGAGATAGTGTATGCACGTAAAAGATCTAGAATGGTACTATTTGTGGCTTCTGTTTGTCCATTTGTTTCGGGATGAAATGCAGATGAGAAATCAATCTTTGTGCCTAGATTTGCAAACAGTGTAATCCAAAAATTATTACAAAATCTAGAATCACGATCTGAAATAATCACTTTTGGCAATCCATGGTTAGTAAAAACAGTTTTCAAAAATAACTGTGCTGCTTGTGATGCTGTTAAAGTTTTCTTACATGCAATGAAATATGCTTGCTTACTAAATCTATCTACAATTGTCCAAATCATGTCATGGTTAGATTTAGTATTTGGTAAACCAGTAATGAAATCCATAGATATATGTTCCCAAGGTTTAGATGGAATAGATAAAGGCATTAATAATCCATACTGTTTACCATGATGTCTCTTTATTCTTTGACAAATCAAACATTCAGAAACGAAATTAGATACATCTGCATCCATATGCGACCAATAAAAATCTTCAGTTAACATGCGTAATGTAGATATGATACCTCTATGACCTTGATATGGGGGACAATGAATTTCATTCAAAACAAAAGATCGGAATGGAATAGTAACACACAATCTCTTTTCAAAGAACATAAATCCATCATTATATGACAATGAATCAACAGGAATGAAATTATTTTGAACTAATTTTTGCCAATCAGAATGAAAAGTAATATCCTGGTGATATGTGTCTTTCATAGCAATCAAAGAATCAAAAGATATGATGGAAATATTATTAATTGCAGGTCTTCTACTCAATGCATCAGCAACTACATTTTCTTTTCCAGGTTGGTATTGAATGATAGGATGAAAACTTTGAATGAAGGAGGCCCATTTGATATGACGGTCAGAAATTTGGGGTTGGCTAAGTAGATGTCTAATGCTTTGCTGGTCAGTCTTTATCATGAATTCTGAACCCATTAAATAATGCTTCCATTGTTTTAATGCTTGTACAACTGCTAATAGTTCTTTGTCATAAGTGGAATATTTGAGCTCAGAGGGTTTTAGTTTAGAACTAGAATATGCTATTGGATGGTTGTCTTGCATTAATACGGCTCCTATTCCTGATCCGCTAGCATCGGTCACAACTAGAAAGAATGGTCTATTAAAGTCAGGCAATTGTAAAATAGGGGCATTGGTTAATGCACGTTTTAGTAAATCAAAGGATTTCTGCTGAGTTTCAGTCCATTGATAAACAATTCCTTTCTTAAGAAGTTTGGTTAATGGTAAAGCAAGTAATGAGAAATTACGTACAAACTTCCTATAGAAACTAGCAAGACCAAGGAATGAGCGTAATTCATGTACATTTTTAGAAACAGGCCAATGCAATATTGCGTCAATTTTCTTAGGATCAACTTTAATTCCTTCTTTTGATACAATATGACCTAAATATTCTATTTCTATCTTAAAGAATTCACTCTTTTCGGGATTTGCAAACAATTGATTTTCTTTCAGTAATTGAAAAACTAATGATAAATGCTCATAATGCTCTTTTTCACTTTGACTGAACACTAAAATATCATCAAAGAAAACAATCACACAATACTGATATTTTAGAAAGATACGGTTCATCATTCTACTGAAAGTAGCAGGTGCATTAGTTAATCCGAATGGCATAACTAAGAATTTGTAATGGCCAAACTGTGTTCTGAATGCAGTCTTAAATATGTCAGATCTATCTAGCCTCACCTGATGATATCCAGACTTAAGCTCAATTTTACTAAATATAGAAGATCCTTGCAATTTGTCCATAAGGTCATCAACTCTAGGTATAGGATACCTATTCTTAACAGTGATCTTATTTAATGCTCGGTAGTCAATACACATACGATAGGTATTATTCTTTTTCTTGACTAGAAGCACAGGTGCACCGAATGGAGAACTGCTACGTCGAATTAGGCCTCTATTTAGTAATTCTTCAACTTGACTCTGGATTTCTTTTTGCTCTATTTGATTGTGCCTATATGGTGCTTTGCAAGGTGGTTGTGTGCCAGGTATTAGATCAATCTTATGGTCTTCTGGACGTGATGGTGGTAAACCTGGTGGTAGGTCTTCTGCAAAACAGTCCTTAAAATATGCAAGAAATTCCTTATGCCTAGGGTGCAGATGATTTTCCTTTGCATGCAATTCATTCACCCAAATGAGATATGATTTAGTATTCTTGCGTAGTGCACGTTTTGCTTGAGTATGCGAAAGCAGTGGAAAAATATGAGATGCATGCATACCATATAATGTAATAGATTTTCCTTGAAAATTAATATTCATTGTGTGTGTGGAATAATCTATATTTGGATTATACTGGTGTCTCCATGGCATTCCTAAAATAATGTCGCTTGACTGTAATGGGACAACTAAGAAATTTCTTCTTTCAATATATGGACCAATTTGAATTTCTAAATCTTGTACTTCTTGTGTGCCATTGTACCTAGTGCCTAAAAATGCAGCTTTTATGCGATAATGCGTAGGTACTGTATGCAATTTCAATTCCTTTACCAATTTTGCTGAAATAAAGTCATGGGTACTACCGTCATCATGCAAGATAGTTCTTTCTTTTCCATGCACCATACATTTCATAGTCAACAATGAATGTGATGTAGGCATACTTGGTAAAGTGTCGGAAGTAGTAGTAATATCATCCTCTTCTTCAGTGAAATCCGGCATATCCTCATGCTCGACTTCATCCATAGCTCCAAGGTAGTTGATATGTGCTGATGGCTTCTTTGAATGACAATTTGCTGCGAGATGCCCTGGCTGGTGACACTTGTAGCATACTATTGGCTTGGCTTTGGTTACATTATTTGCAAAGGCTGGAAGTCTGGGTACATTTGGATTTGCTTGCGGAATAGGCTTAGAATTTGGATTGACAGTGGATGGTAATGCAGGTGGTTTAGGCCAATTCTTGCGGATAGATGGTGATGAGAAACGACCTGGATTAAACCTTCTGAAATTGGAATTGAATTATTTAGATCCATAATTACCGTTGGCTTGGAATTGCTGTGGTCGTCGATCTCTTCCGCGTAACTTATCTTCAGTGTCGTGAGCTAAGGAGATGGCGTCTTTAAGGGTAGCAGGCTTGAACATGTTCACTTCAGCGTAGTAATGCCCAAGAAGTCCAGACATATACTTTCGCTTATGTGTCGTCTCTGGTATGTCTTCAAGCATGCGTAGCTGTAGAAGTGCATTCCAAAAACGCTCTGTATACTGTGGAATAGGCTCACGATCTCACTGTTGAAGTAGATCCCATTGTTTGATAGCCTTCTCATGAAATTGCGGTGGAAGGAAATTTTGCATGAACTTCTTCTTGAAATCTTCCCAAGTAGCAGGACATTCTATGCTCTTGCGGACTACAGTCCACCAAAGTGATGCTCTGTCTATCAGATGATTAGTAACACACTTGATTTTATCTTTTTCGGGATAAGTTTCCTCATGGAAATAGTCATCAAACTGGCTAATGAATGATAAAACAGTCTTTCCTTCTCTTATGCCATTGAAAGTGCGAAACTTGAAACTTCGTTTACTTATCTTGGATTCCTTGCGAATGGTTTGTGCTTCAAGAGTGGCGTCGATGGTACGGCGAATCAAATCTTCAGCTTGTGGTTCTTCTTTATCGGTGGATTCTCTTTGGAGTTTTGTCAATTGCGCTTGCAATGCTTGCCTAGCCCTTCGCTCTTCTTCCAATTGTAGCATGATTAGATCCAGCTTTTGTTCCATGGTAGGCTCAGGTAGGTCGTCTTCAGCCATAGGATCATCCATATGTGGGGTAGTCATCCTGTAAAACTCAACAAACCTTTCTCTCTCAAAATCAGGTTAGCGGGATGAGCGTAGCTCAAATTTGGGGTTACAAGGCTATGTATTTGTGGGTATTTCTTCTTCAATTTTCAGAAATTCTGCAATATTTCTGTCTCCGTTTGCTGAAAGTACTTCAACGAACTTGTAGATAGGTAGAACAGCTTGCTGCGAACAACTTTCCAGTTCAGAGTTTTTGCATACGAACAAGTCTTCTAGGAGTTTTAAGCACTTGTCAGTTCTGATTTAGTCTGACTTGCAGAGTTGCAGACTTAGCAGACTTGCAGAGTTGTTGACTTGCTGAACTTAGGCCGACTTGTAGAACTTGCAGAACTTGATTACCGTCGACTTGCGGAACTTAACTTCAGAAGTGCGAGACCCGGAGTTTGCCGACTTGTCTGACCTGTGTAACTTGCAGAAAGCCTTAAGCTTAAGTGATTAAGCTTAAGCTTATGAAGCTTAAGGAAGGACTAGCAGGCGGCGTCGATTTCGTGAGGGGGGGGGTCCGTTTTTTCTTCACGCGGAAATTTCGAGGGTCTTCTGAGGCCACGATTTCAAATTATGAAGCTTCTCAAGCTTCTTTAAGGCTTAGAAGCTTAAGATTAAGCTTTTAATGAAGAGGATTAAGAGTTTGCTCACTGTTTTTCAACAACTTGTTGATGGAGATGAATGCGTGGTCCTCCGCCTGCAGAGCCTGGTCCTTCGCGATCTGACAGTGGAAACATGGGTTCTTGATCGCCAGAAGTCTGCCTGTATCGACGGTTCGCGATGAGATTGTCTGTAGAGCCCGTTTGTTCCTGGAGCTCCGCCTTCGCCCGAGATTGGTAGCGATTGGAAGCTCTTGATCTTTGCTCCGCTCTGATACCACTGGTGCGCAGATCGGTTGCAGATAGCTCACGTGGTGAATCCCGGAAGGTCCCCATGAACAAAGAACTCTACCTTTTTGCACAAATAACAATGTAAAAGCATGCACGACAAGAGGCAAGAGACAAATTGGGTTCAATCTCCCCCATGCCTTGTGTGAGCGCTTCACAAAGCATGTATTTAATGTATATTTCCAATCTTCATGCTCAATAATAGTCCAATTACAAAAATATGACAAGCTTTTAGCTTTTGAGTTTGCTTTCTACAAAAATAGGAAAATAAAGCTAATGGACGGTGCCCATAGAGTCTGGCACGCCCAATCTTAATGTCCAAATAGAAATAACATATCCGGGCGCATAAGCGCATACAAAATAATAATCAATAATCAATGTCTCTATAGACATAACAAAATATAGGCGTGGCGCCTATCAAAATATAGTCCAAATGTCGAATACCCGCTAAACTCCAATGCTTTCCTCCGCCACTGCTGCTATCTCTACACATCAACTGAAGCATTCACAATCGTTAGTAAAATAATACAATTAAACCGACAAAAGGGAATACCTAGCAGTCTTCAGCTACATAAATAAATCAAATGGTTAGAAATAAATCCTAACCTTAATTTATTACGAGTGCACACTCTAAACTCATAAACGTTTATTAATTTAATATGCATTTTGCGGAATCACCCGCTATGGAATCACCCATGTACACACTAAATTAATGAAACGCCCGAAAAGGACAGGCGTCCCCATCAACTTCTCGCACAAAGAATCCTCTTTGTGTATGAGCCCCGGTCATCTAAGTTTACGGAATCCACCGTAAAACCTCACGGAATCCACCGTGGCACGGAATCCACCGTGGAATATGCCTCCTGGCATCATACCCCCGGGGTGGGATAGCAATTGACCTCAATTGCTATTAGCTCAATGTGGAGCTAACAGAGTGGAGAAAGCATTTAAGTCTCTAGCGTGCATCCATTGTGCTTCCTCTACAGGATGGTTCTTAAATTTTACTAGATATCTAGAATACCTTCGGCCAGTTCTAGTGGTCATGTAGTCAGTGTCTATGATGGCTTCTGGTTCAAGTATTTCAGTCTCTTCTTCTAGTAAAGGTGGGTTTTCGTAAACAGGGTGGATAGGTAATTGGCCTCTAAATGGTCTCAATAAACTAATGTGAAATGTATTATGAATTTTCCAATGAGATGGCAATTCTAACTTGAAGGCATTGTCATTAATCTTATGAATAATTTTAAATGGTCCATAGAATCTAGGAGCTAACTTGACAACTGGGTGTCTATCTACACTTTGCAGTCTACGCTTTTCTATTCTAAGCCAAACATAATCATCAACTTTGAAATTCATGGCTTGTCTTTTCTTGTTGGCTTGTTTGGTATATGATTGTTGGGCTTTAGCAATCATATCCTTAACCTCATCAAAAATACTATTATGCATAACAGCAATATCATCAGCACTCTGAATTCTATTAGACAAAGATGCAACAGGTGTAGATAATATATATCCATAAATAACTTCAAAAGGTGCTTTCTTTGTAGATGTGTGCGGTGTATTGTTGTATGCAAACTGTAATAAATGTAAATGAGTATCCCATGTCTGAGGTTTAGAGATAGTGTATGCACGTAAAAGATCTAGAATGGTACTATTTGTGGCTTCTGTTTGTCCATTTGTTTCGGGATGAAATGCAGATGAGAAATCAATCTTTGTGCCCAGATTTGCAAACAGTGTAATCCAAAAATTATTACAAAATCTAGAATCACGATCTGAAATAATCACTTTTGGCAATCCATGGTTAGTAAAAACAGTTTTCAAAAATAACTGTGCTGCTTGTGATGCTGTTAAAGTTTTCTTACATGCAATGAAATATGCTTGCTTACTAAATCTATCTACAATTGTCCAAATCATGTCATGGTTAGATTTAGTATTTGGTAAACCAGTAATGAAATCCATAGATATATGTTCCCAAGGTTTAGATGGAATAGATAAAGGCATTAATAATCCATACTGTTTACCATGATGTCTCTTTATTCTTTGACAAGTCAAACATTCAGAAACGAAATTAGATACATCTGCATCCATATGCGACCAATAAAAATCTTCAGTTAACATGCGTAATGTAGATATGATACCTCTATGACCTTGATATGGGGGACAATGAATTTCATTCAAAACAAAAGATCGGAATGGAATAGTAACACACAATCTCTTTTCAAAGAACATAAATCCATCATTATATGACAATGAATCAACAGGAATGAAATTATTTTGAACTAATTTTTGCCAATCAGAATGAAAAGTAATATCCTGGTGATATGTGTCTTTCATAGCAATCAAAGAATCAAAAGATATGATGGAAATATTATTAATTGCAGGTCTTCTACTCAATGCATCAGCAACTACATTTTCTTTTCCAGGTTGGTATTGAATGATAGGATGAAAACTTTGAATGAAGGAGGCCCATTTGATATGACGGTCAGAAATTTGGGGTTGGCTAAGTAGATGTCTAATGCTTTGCTGGTCAGTCTTTATCATGAATTCTGAACCCATTAAATAATGCTTCCATTGTTTTAATGCTTGTACAACTGCTAATAGTTCTTTGTCATAAGTGGAATATTTGAGCTCAGAGGGTTTTAGTTTAGAACTAGAATATGCTATTGGATGGTTGTCTTGCATTAATACGGCTCCTATTCCTGATCCGCTAGCATCGGTCACAACTAGAAAGAATGGTCTATTAAAGTCAGGCAATTGTAAAATAGGGGCATTGGTTAATGCACGTTTTAGTAAATCAAAGGATTTCTGCTGAGTTTCAGTCCATTGATAAACAATTCCTTTCTTAAGAAGTTTGGTTAATGGTAAAGCAAGTAATGAGAAATTACGTACAAACTTCCTATAGAAACTAGCAAGACCAAGGAATGAGCGTAATTCATGTACATTTTTAGGAACAAGCCAATGCAATATTGCGTCAATTTTCTTAGGATCAACTTTAATTCCTTCTTTTGATACAATATGACCTAAATATTCTATTTCTATCTTAAAGAATTCACTCTTTTCGAGATTTGCAAACAATTGATTTTCTTTCAGTAATTGAAAAACTAATGATAAATGCTCATAATGCTCTTTTTCACTTTGACTGAACACTAAAATATCATCAAAGAAAACAATCACACAATACTGATATTTTAGAAAGATACGGTTCATCATTCTACTGAAAGTAGCAGGTGCATTAGTTAATCCGAATGGCATAACTAAGAATTTGTAATGGCCAAACTGTGTTCTGAATGCAGTCTTAAATATGTCAGATCTATCTAGCCTCACCTGATGATATCCAGACTTAAGATCAATTTTACTAAATATAGAAGATCCTTGCAGTTTGTCCATAAGGTCATCAACTCTAGGTATAGGATACCTATTCTTAACAGTGATCTTATTTAATGCTCGGTAGTCAATACACATACGATAGGTATTATTCTTTTTCTTGACTAGAAGCACAGGTGCACCGAATGGAGAACTGCTACGTCGAATTAGGCCTCTATTTAGTAATTCTTCAACTTGACTCTGGATTTCTTTTTGCTCTATTTGATTGTGCCTATATGGTGCTTTGCAAGGTGGTTGTGTGCCAGGTATTAGATCAATCTTATGGTCTTCTGGACGTGATGGTGGTAAACCTGGTGGTAGGTCTTCTGCAAAACAGTCCTTAAAATATGCAAGAAATTCCTTATGCCTAGGGTGCAGATGATTTTCCTTTGCATGCAATTCATTCACCCAAATGAGATATGATTTAGTATTCTTGCGTAGTGCACGTTTTGCTTGAGTATGCGAAAGCAGTGGAAAAATATGAGATGCATGCATACCATATAATGTAATAGATTTTCCTTGAAAATTAATATTCATTGTGTGTGTGGAATAATCTATATTTGGATTATACTGGTGTCTCCATGGCATTCCTAAAATAATGTCGCTTGACTGTAATGGGACAACTAAGAAATTTCTTCTTTCAATATATGGACCAATTTGAATTTCTAAATCTTGTACTTCTTGTGTGCCATTGTACCTAGTGCCTAAAAATGCAGCTTTTATGCGATAATGCGTAGGTACTGTATGCAATTTCAATTCCTTTACCAATTTTGCTGAAATAAAGTCATGGGTACTACCGTCATCATGCAAGATAGTTCTTTCTTTTCCATGCACCATACATTTCATAGTCAACAATGAATGTGATGTAGGCATACTTGGTAAAGTGTCGGAAGTAGTAGTAATATCATCCTCTTCTTCAGTGAAATCCGGCATATCCTCATGCTCGACTTCATCCATAGCTCCAAGGTAGTTGATATGTGCTGATGGCTTCTTTGAATGACAATTTGCTGCGAGATGCCCTGGCTGGTGACACTTGTAGCATACTATTGGCTTGGCTTTGGTTACATTATTTGCAAAGGCTGGAAGTCTGGGTACATTTGGATTTGCTTGCGGAATAGGCTTAGAATTTGGATTGACAGTGGATGGTAATGCAGGTGGTTTAGGCCAATTCTTGCGGATAGATGGTGATGAGAAACGACCTGGATTAAACCTTCTGAAATTGGAATTGAATTATTTAGATCCATAATTACCGTTGGCTTGGAATTGCTGTGGTCGTCGATCTCTTCCGCGTAACTTATCTTCAGTGTCGTGAGCTAAGGAGATGGCGTCTTTAAGGGTAGCAGGCTTGAACATGTTCACTTCAGCGTAGTAATGCCCAAGAAGTCCAGACATATACTTTCGCTTATGTGTCGTCTCTGGTATGTCTTCAAGCATGCGTAGCTGTAGAAGTGCATTCCAAAAACGCTCTGTATACTGTGGAATAGGCTCACGATCTCACTGTTGAAGTAGATCCCATTGTTTGATAGCCTTCTCATGAAATTGCGGTGGAAGGAAATTTTGCATGAACTTCTTCTTGAAATCTTCCCAAGTAGCAGGACATTCTATGCTCTTGCGGACTACAGTCCACCAAAGTGATGCTCTGTCTATCAGATGATTAGTAACACACTTGATTTTATCTTTTTCGGGATAAGTTTCCTCATGGAAATAGTCATCAAACTGGCTAATGAATGATAAAACAGTCTTTCCTTCTCTTATGCCATTGAAAGTGCGAAACTTGAAACTTCGTTTACTTATCTTGGATTCCTTGCGAATGGTTTGTGCTTCAAGAGTGGCGTCGATGGTACGGCGAATCAAATCTTCAGCTTGTGGTTCTTCTTTATCGGTGGATTCTCTTTGGAGTTTTGTCAATTGCGCTTGCAATGCTTGCCTAGCCCTTCGCTCTTCTTCCAATTGTAGCATGATTAGATCCAGCTTTTGTTCCATGGTAGGCTCAGGTAGGTCGTCTTCAGCCATAGGATCATCCATATGTGGGGTAGTCATCCTGTAAAACTCAACAAACCTTTCTCTCTCAAAATCAGGTTAGCGGGATGAGCGTAGCTCAAATTTGGGGTTACAAGGCTATGTATTTGTGGGTATTTCTTCTTCAATTTTCAGAAATTCTGCAATATTTCTGTCTCCGTTTGCTGAAAGTACTTCAACGAACTTGTAGATAGGTAGAACAGCTTGCTGCGAACAACTTTCCAGTTCAGAGTTTTTGCATACGAACAAGTCTTCTAGGAGTTTTAAGCACTTGTCAGTTCTGATTTAGTCTGACTTGCAGAGTTGCAGACTTAGCAGACTTGCAGAGTTGTTGACTTGCTGAACTTAGGCCGACTTGTAGAACTTGCAGAACTTGATTACCGTCGACTTGCGGAACTTAACTTCAGAAGTGCGAGACCCGGAGTTTGCCGACTTGTCTGACCTGTGTAACTTGCAGAAAGCCTTAAGCTTAAGTGATTAAGCTTAAGCTTATGAAGCTTAAGGAAGGACTAGCAGGCGGCGTCGATTTCGTGAGGGGGGGGGTCCGTTTTTTCTTCACGCGGAAATTTCGAGGGTCTTCTGAGGCCACGATTTCAAATTATGAAGCTTCTCAAGCTTCTTTAAGGCTTAGAAGCTTAAGATTAAGCTTTTAATGAAGAGGATTAAGAGTTTGCTCACTGTTTTTCAACAACTTGTTGATGGAGATGAATGCGTGGTCCTCCGCCTGCAGAGCCTGGTCCTTCGCGATCTGACAGTGGAAACATGGGTTCTTGATCGCCAGAAGTCTGCCTGTATCGACGGTTCGCGATGAGATTGTCTGTAGAGCCCGTTTGTTCCTGGAGCTCCGCCTTCGCCCGAGATTGGTAGCGATTGGAAGCTCTTGATCTTTGCTCCGCTCTGATACCACTGGTGCGCAGATCGGTTGCAGATAGCTCACGTGGTGAATCCCGGAAGGTCCCCATGAACAAAGAACTCTACCTTTTTGCACAAATAACAATGTAAAAGCATGCACGACAAGAGGCAAGAGACAAATTGGGTTCAATCTCCCCCATGCCTTGTGTGAGCGCTTCACAAAGCATGTATTTAATGTATATTTCCAATCTTCATGCTCAATAATAGTCCAATTACAAAAATATGACAAGCTTTTAGCTTTTGAGTTTGCTTTCTACAAAAATAGGAAAATAAAGCTAATGGACGGTGCCCATAGAGTCTGGCACGCCCAATCTTAATGTCCAAATAGAAATAACATATCCGGGCGCATAAGCGCATACAAAATAATAATCAATAATCAATGTCTCTATAGACATAACAAAATATAGGCGTGGCGCCTATCAAAATATAGTCCAAATGTCGAATACCCGCTAAACTCCAATGCTTTCCTCCGCCACTGCTGCTATCTCTACACATCAACTGAAGCATTCACAATCGTTAGTAAAATAATACAATTAAACCGACAAAAGGGAATACCTAGCAGTCTTCAGCTACATAAATAAATCAAATGGTTAGAAATAAATCCTAACCTTAATTTATTACGAGTGCACACTCTAAACTCATAAACGTTTATTAATTTAATATGCATTTTGCGGAATCACCCGCTATGGAATCACCCATGTACACACTAAATTAATGAAACGCCCGAAAAGGACAGGCGTCCCCATCAACTTCTCGCACAAAGAATCCTCTTTGTGTATGAGCCCCGGTCATCTAAGTTTACGGAATCCACCGTAAAACCTCACGGAATCCACCGTGGCACGGAATCCACCGTGGAATATGCCTCCTGGCATCATACCCCCGGGGTGGGATAGCAATTGACCTCAATTGCTATTAGCTCAATGTGGAGCTAACAGAGTGGAGAAAGCATTTAAGTCTCTAGCGTGCATCCATTGTGCTTCCTCTACAGGATGGTTCTTAAATTTTACTAGATATCTAGAATACCTTCGGCCAGTTCTAGTGGTCATGTAGTCAGTGTCTATGATGGCTTCTGGTTCAAGTATTTCAGTCTCTTCTTCTAGTAAAGGTGGGTTTTCGTAAACAGGGTGGATAGGTAATTGGCCTCTAAATGGTCTCAATAAACTAATGTGAAATGTATTATGAATTTTCCAATGAGATGGCAATTCTAACTTGAAGGCATTGTCATTAATCTTATGAATAATTTTAAATGGTCCATAGAATCTAGGAGCTAACTTGACAACTGGGTGTCTATCTACACTTTGCAGTCTACGCTTTTCTATTCTAAGCCAAACATAATCATCAACTTTGAAATTCATGGCTTGTCTTTTCTTGTTGGCTTGTTTGGTATATGATTGTTGGGCTTTAGCAATCATATCCTTAACCTCATCAAAAATACTATTATGCATAACAGCAATATCATCAGCACTCTGAATTCTATTAGACAAAGATGCAACAGGTGTAGATAATATATATCCATAAATAACTTCAAAAGGTGCTTTCTTTGTAGATGTGTGCGGTGTATTGTTGTATGCAAACTGTAATAAATGTAAATGAGTATCCCATGTCTGAGGTTTAGAGATAGTGTATGCACGTAAAAGATCTAGAATGGTACTATTTGTGGCTTCTGTTTGTCCATTTGTTTCGGGATGAAATGCAGATGAGAAATCAATCTTTGTGCCCAGATTTGCAAACAGTGTAATCCAAAAATTATTACAAAATCTAGAATCACGATCTGAAATAATCACTTTTGGCAATCCATGGTTAGTAAAAACAGTTTTCAAAAATAACTGTGCTGCTTGTGATGCTGTTAAAGTTTTCTTACATGCAATGAAATATGCTTGCTTACTAAATCTATCTACAATTGTCCAAATCATGTCATGGTTAGATTTAGTATTTGGTAAACCAGTAATGAAATCCATAGATATATGTTCCCAAGGTTTAGATGGAATAGATAAAGGCATTAATAATCCATACTGTTTACCATGATGTCTCTTTATTCTTTGACAAGTCAAACATTCAGAAACGAAATTAGATACATCTGCATCCATATGCGACCAATAAAAATCTTCAGTTAACATGCGTAATGTAGATATGATACCTCTATGACCTTGATATGGGGGACAATGAATTTCATTCAAAACAAAAGATCGGAATGGAATAGTAACACACAATCTCTTTTCAAAGAACATAAATCCATCATTATATGACAATGAATCAACAGGAATGAAATTATTTTGAACTAATTTTTGCCAATCAGAATGAAAAGTAATATCCTGGTGATATGTGTCTTTCATAGCAATCAAAGAATCAAAAGATATGATGGAAATATTATTAATTGCAGGTCTTCTACTCAATGCATCAGCAACTACATTTTCTTTTCCAGGTTGGTATTGAATGATAGGATGAAAACTTTGAATGAAGGAGGCCCATTTGATATGACGGTCAGAAATTTGGGGTTGGCTAAGTAGATGTCTAATGCTTTGCTGGTCAGTCTTTATCATGAATTCTGAACCCATTAAATAATGCTTCCATTGTTTTAATGCTTGTACAACTGCTAATAGTTCTTTGTCATAAGTGGAATATTTGAGCTCAGAGGGTTTTAGTTTAGAACTAGAATATGCTATTGGATGGTTGTCTTGCATTAATACGGCTCCTATTCCTGATCCGCTAGCATCGGTCACAACTAGAAAGAATGGTCTATTAAAGTCAGGCAATTGTAAAATAGGGGCATTGGTTAATGCACGTTTTAGTAAATCAAAGGATTTCTGCTGAGTTTCAGTCCATTGATAAACAATTCCTTTCTTAAGAAGTTTGGTTAATGGTAAAGCAAGTAATGAGAAATTACGTACAAACTTCCTATAGAAACTAGCAAGACCAAGGAATGAGCGTAATTCATGTACATTTTTAGGAACAAGCCAATGCAATATTGCGTCAATTTTCTTAGGATCAACTTTAATTCCTTCTTTTGATACAATATGACCTAAATATTCTATTTCTATCTTAAAGAATTCACTCTTTTCGAGATTTGCAAACAATTGATTTTCTTTCAGTAATTGAAAAACTAATGATAAATGCTCATAATGCTCTTTTTCACTTTGACTGAACACTAAAATATCATCAAAGAAAACAATCACACAATACTGATATTTTAGAAAGATACGGTTCATCATTCTACTGAAAGTAGCAGGTGCATTAGTTAATCCGAATGGCATAACTAAGAATTTGTAATGGCCAAACTGTGTTCTGAATGCAGTCTTAAATATGTCAGATCTATCTAGCCTCACCTGATGATATCCAGACTTAAGATCAATTTTACTAAATATAGAAGATCCTTGCAGTTTGTCCATAAGGTCATCAACTCTAGGTATAGGATACCTATTCTTAACAGTGATCTTATTTAATGCTCGGTAGTCAATACACATACGATAGGTATTATTCTTTTTCTTGACTAGAAGCACAGGTGCACCGAATGGAGAACTGCTACGTCGAATTAGGCCTCTATTTAGTAATTCTTCAACTTGACTCTGGATTTCTTTTTGCTCTATTTGATTGTGCCTATATGGTGCTTTGCAAGGTGGTTGTGTGCCAGGTATTAGATCAATCTTATGGTCTTCTGGACGTGATGGTGGTAAACCTGGTGGTAGGTCTTCTGCAAAACAGTCCTTAAAATATGCAAGAAATTCCTTATGCCTAGGGTGCAGATGATTTTCCTTTGCATGCAATTCATTCACCCAAATGAGATATGATTTAGTATTCTTGCGTAGTGCACGTTTTGCTTGAGTATGCGAAAGCAGTGGAAAAATATGAGATGCATGCATACCATATAATGTAATAGATTTTCCTTGAAAATTAATATTCATTGTGTGTGTGGAATAATCTATATTTGGATTATACTGGTGTCTCCATGGCATTCCTAAAATAATGTCGCTTGACTGTAATGGGACAACTAAGAAATTTCTTCTTTCAATATATGGACCAATTTGAATTTCTAAATCTTGTACTTCTTGTGTGCCATTGTACCTAGTGCCTAAAAATGCAGCTTTTATGCGATAATGCGTAGGTACTGTATGCAATTTCAATTCCTTTACCAATTTTGCTGAAATAAAGTCATGGGTACTACCGTCATCATGCAAGATAGTTCTTTCTTTTCCATGCACCATACATTTCATAGTCAACAATGAATGTGATGTAGGCATACTTGGTAAAGTGTCGGAAGTAGTAGTAATATCATCCTCTTCTTCAGTGAAATCCGGCATATCCTCATGCTCGACTTCATCCATAGCTCCAAGGTAGTTGATATGTGCTGATGGCTTCTTTGAATGACAATTTGCTGCGAGATGCCCTGGCTGGTGACACTTGTAGCATACTATTGGCTTGGCTTTGGTTACATTATTTGCAAAGGCTGGAAGTCTGGGTACATTTGGATTTGCTTGCGGAATAGGCTTAGAATTTGGATTGACAGTGGATGGTAATGCAGGTGGTTTAGGCCAATTCTTGCGGATAGATGGTGATGAGAAACGACCTGGATTAAACCTTCTGAAATTGGAATTGAATTATTTAGATCCATAATTACCGTTGGCTTGGAATTGCTGTGGTCGTCGATCTCTTCCGCGTAACTTATCTTCAGTGTCGTGAGCTAAGGAGATGGCGTCTTCAAGGGTAGCAGGCTTGAACATGTTCACTTCAGCGTAGTAATGCCCAAGAAGTCCAGACATATACTTTCGCTTATGTGTCGTCTCTGGTATGTCTTCAAGCATGCGTAGCTGTAGAAGTGCATTCCAAAAACGCTCTGTATACTGTGGAATAGGCTCACGATCTCACTGTTGAAGTAGATCCCATTGTTTGATAGCCTTCTCATGAAATTGCGGTGGAAGGAAATTTTGCATGAACTTCTTCTTGAAATCTTCCCAAGTAGCAGGACATTCTATGCTCTTGCGGACTACAGTCCACCAAAGTGATGCTCTGTCTATCAGATGATTAGTAACACACTTGATTTTATCTTTTTCGGGATAAGTTTCCTCATGGAAATAGTCATCAAACTGGCTAATGAATGATAAAACAGTCTTTCCTTCTCTTATGCCATTGAAAGTGCGAAACTTGAAACTTCGTTTACTTATCTTGGATTCCTTGCGAATGGTTTGTGCTTCAAGAGTGGCGTCGATGGTACGGCGAATCAAATCTTCAGCTTGTGGTTCTTCTTTATCGGTGGATTCTCTTTGGAGTTTTGTCAATTGCGCTTGCAATGCTTGCCTAGCCCTTCGCTCTTCTTCCAATTGTAGCATGATTAGATCCAGCTTTTGTTCCATGGTAGGCTCAGGTAGGTCGTCTTCAGCCATAGGATCATCCATATGTGGGGTAGTCATCCTGTAAAACTCAACAAACCTTTCTCTCTCAAAATCAGGTTAGCGGGATGAGCGTAGCTCAAATTTGGGGTTACAAGGCTATGTATTTGTGGGTATTTCTTCTTCAATTTTCAGAAATTCTGCAATATTTCTGTCTCCGTTTGCTGAAAGTACTTCAACGAACTTGTAGATAGGTAGAACAGCTTGCTGCGAACAACTTTCCAGTTCAGAGTTTTTGCATACGAACAAGTCTTCTAGGAGTTTTAAGCACTAGTCAGTTCTGATTTAGTCTGACTTGCAGAGTTGCAGACTTAGCAGACTTGCAGAGTTGTTGACTTGCTGAACTTAGGCCGACTTGTAGAACTTGCAGAACTTGATTACCGTCGACTTGCGGAACTTAACTTCAGAAGTGCGAGACCCGGAGTTTGCCGACTTGTCTGACCTGTGTAACTTGGCAGAAAGCCTTAAGCTTAAGTGATTAAGCTTAAGCTTATGAAGCTTAAGGAAGGACTAGCAGGCGGCATCGATTTCGTGAGGGGGGGTCCGTTTTTTCTTCATGCGGAAATTTCGGGGGTCTTCTGAGGCCACGATTTCAAATTATGAAGCTTCTCAAGCTTCTTTAAGGCTTAGAAGCTTAAGATTAAGCTTTTAATGAAGAGGATTAATAGTTTGCTTACTGTTTTTCAACAACTTGTTGATGGAGATGAATGCGTGGTCCTCCGCCTGCAGAGCCTGGTCCTTCGCGATCTGACAGTGGAAACATGGGCTCTTGATCGCCAGAAGTCTGCCTGTATCGGCGGTTCACGATGAGATTGTCTGTAGAGCCCGTTTGTTCCTGGAGCTCCGCCTTCGCCCGAGATTGGTAGCGATTGGAAGCTCTTGATCTCTGCTCCTCTCTGATACCACTGGTGCGCAGATCGGTCGCAGATAGCTCACGTGGTGAATCCCGGAAGGTCCCTAAGAACAAAGAACTCTACCTTTTTGCACAAATAACAATGTAAAAGCATGCACGACAAGAGGCAAGAGACAAATTGGGTTCAATCTCCCCCATGCCTTGTGTGAGCGCTTCACAAAGCATGTATTTAATGTATATTTCCAATCTTCATGCTCAATAATAGCCCAATTACAAAAATATAACAAGCTTTTAGCTTTTGAGTTTGCTTTCTACAAAAATAGGAAAATAAAGCTAATGGACGGTGCCCATAGAGTCTGGCATGCCCAATCTTAATGTCCAAATAGAAATAACATATCCGGGCGCATAAGCGCATACAAAATAATAATCAATAATCAATGTCTCTATAGACATAACAAAATATAGGCGTGGCGCCTATCAAAATATAGTCCAAATGTCGAATACCCGCTAAACTCCAATGCTTTCCTCCGCCACTGCTGCTATCTCTACACATCAACTGAAGCATTCACAATCGTTAGTAAAATAATACAATTAAACCGACAAAAGGGAATACCTAGCAGTCTTCAGCTACATAAATAAATCAAATGGTTAGAAATAAATCCTAACCTTAATTTATTACGAGTGCGCACTCTAAACTCATAAACGTTTATTAATTTAATATGCATTTTGCGGAATCACCCGCTATGGAATCACCCATGTACACACTAAATTAATGAAACACCCGAAAAGGACAGGCGTCCCCATCAACTTCTCGCACAAAGAATCCTCTTTGTGTATGAGCCCCGGTCATCTAAGTTTACGGAATCCACCGTAAAACCTCACGGAATCCACCGTGGAATATGCCTCCTGGCATCAATGAAGCACTAGGATATAGCAATTAACGAGCTGCATAAGCATGGGTGAGTCAAAAATGTCAAGAAAAGTGATTTATTTTTGTGTAAAATCCATCGGTTACATGCGTAATACCCTTGAGCACATAGCAACATTTTGGATATCCATCGTGGCGTTATGCTAGCTCTCCATCGATACCTTCGTCTATAAGACTTGGGATTCTTTTGTAGTCTTCTATGATATTTGTAAGTCCAAAGCCTATCCTTGGCATTGTCTCCTAACCTTCTTATTTCAAGCATGGCCTCGTTCACTGTAACGTCTCGCCACGGACATAGGAGTCCCCCCCAAACTTTTAATTATGAGAAAATTTTTAATTATCCTTTCCCCCATCCGCCGTAGGAAAGGAAGGAAAAAGATGGTGGTGAAAGTGATGGTGATGGCGAGAGGAGGATGATGTCAAGGGGAAGTCAGCATGATGATGGCGAGGGGGGAGAAGGGAATGGAGATGACGATGATGCCAGAACGGTGGGAGAAGGAGCCGATGATGATGAAGCGGAAGAAGAGGACGATAACGCCGAGACCACCACCCCTCCAAACCACTTGTCCCAGTCCGCTGTGGCACCACCACCACTACTCCACCATGCTCCTCCAATAATACCACCTCTTCCCCCCATTATGTAAACCCCTCCCCTCCCCCCCCCCAATCGTAAGGGAAAAGGGGGATAGGAAGCCTTAGAGGGGGACCGGGATGTTGCAGGGAGAAGAAGAAGAAGAAGAAGAAGAAGAAGAAGAAGAAGAAGAAGAAGAAGAAGAAGAAGAAGAAGAAGAGGGAGAGAGAGAGAGAGGAGAAGAAGAAGAGAGAAGAAGAAGAGAGAGAGAGAGAGAGAGAGAGAGAGAGAGAGAGAGAGAGAGAGAGAGAGAGAGAGAGAGAGAGAGAGAGAGAGAGAGAGAGAGAAGGTGAGAAAGAGGGAGGAAGAGAGAAAGAGAAAGAGGGTGTACACACACGTTCCTTCTCTCTAGTTGGCCACGGACCCATACCTTGTTTCTACGTGATTATCCTTCGACCACCAGCTCATCTCGCTCCCCAACTGGCCCTCGCTAATCGACTACAAGACACGGAAGTCCTGTGTGAAGCCCGTCTAAAAGAAAAGAGATCGGGGATGGCACCCAAGTGGAGATTATTGCGCTCGGATGGCAATCCCTCAATGAGCAACAGAGTCTCGTGCGAGGACATCACTGCCAATCCAACTGCGGTACCCGTCGTAAGTGATGTATTTTCCAAAGTAGTAGATGCTTGTTTTTTATTTCCACATGAAGTACATTAGATGCCACACAAGAATAGGTAATGGGAAGGGATAGGATTCATCTCTTACATTCGAAAGATAAAGTTGCAAAGTGCGGGTATCAAGAGAAGTTAATTGTATCTAGAGGCTATGCGACAACTCACACACAACATAATAGTATTTCAAGGTATTGTCAACTCTCCTTGTCGTGAAATTAATAGATGGGTATTTCCCCCACACTGAAAGTATGTTGTAGCTTGCGCGCTTGATAGATTGCATTATAGGTAATCTAGCCTAAGGAAATACAATCTCAAAACTATTAGATCATTGGGATCTTGATGATATGTGTAGTTATCACAAACGATGGTCATAAAGGCCGAAGACTAAGAATGTCTTGGGTTCCGATTGATAACCGCTACATTATCAATCCTATTTGGATTGGGCTACATCCAAATACAACTTTGGCCCCCAAAAGAAAGTTGAGAGCTTAAGGGATTGAGAAGACCGAGTCAAAGTAAATACCACTACTCTTTGGAAAGAATGTTGAGTTATCGAACAATGTAAGTGACCTATAGAAAGTATGTCGTGTACTGTGTTTGAAACCTTAACATATGCCTTAGTCGAAAGTAGAGTGTGTTAAGTAATTTTTACATAGAATTGCTCTTGATCCCAAGGGGGGGAGAGCGAATACGTGATGGAAAGGTTATCGCGACTATTCCTGCAATATTTGGAAAAGGATACCATTGTTTTGTTGATTGATCAAATAACTTCCTAAATGCTTTTGCATTAAACTAATTGTTGAAATGTGATCTGGATGATAGTTCTAAGTGCTTGTGTTTGATGGTAAATGCATGGCAGGGGTCTGTAATGACAAGTTGCCATGGGAATAAATGAATGTTATCTTGGAAGATGATAATAGGGCTGATTGCCTTGATTGTGCTTGATTCTTAAAGGGATTAATTAAGGAAGGATATTTTATGTGGGTGGATCATCTGCAAGGTCACGCCGCGTTTCAACCTGAGAGGGCACTGCTCCATTCACGGGACAAAGGTCGAGTAGTGAAAAGGCAAACCACGGAAAGTGTGTCTCACTCCTAGGTTGCTTGGGGTCAGTGGAGCTCTGGATACCCCTTGTCGAGTCTGAAATAGAGATGTAGACTGCCGTGAGCCCAACATCTAGGGCGTTGGAAGATCTTATTCTAGTTAATGGATAGAAATTATGGTGCCATGTGATTTGGACCAGGACTTCTGTTGGACAGAAGGGATATATAATTCTCCTGTATGGGCAGGAGACAAAGATTAACTTGAGATAACTTAAGGAACCTGTTTGAACTTGTTTATCAAAGGACTGCTTGCTCTGTATTCGTGTCTGTGACGTAACTTACGCAAACGAACCCTATTCCCTAAAAGGTTTAATTAAGGAAGCTGATTTTGAATGTCACACATAAATGTGATAGGACCTAATTAGAAAACTAAAGCTATCAAGGGAAGTGGGTGGGCAAAGCCTTGGCGCATCTACAGTAGGGTGGTCCCAGAGAATTGGGAGGCTTCTCACAAGTTTTTACCGACGTTCGACCTTTAGGAATGGTTAAGCTAGAACCCGATTCATGCCATTTTAGGGGATCGGAATGGGACTATGCCCTATGGGCAGAGAGGTTGAGCAACACATACCTCTCATTTCCCATTCTCTTTGAACCAAGTGTGGCCTAGGTCTGCTTTGGCTTGGGTATCCCTGTATAAAGTAGAATATCCAAAACCTGATGCTAGAATGTTGTCAGGAGACTTGACCCCTAGAAACCTAGATCTCATGTTGATCCTAGTAGGTTCAGTCCACGAGTGTTCTGTTTCGAGGTGGACTCGGGAGACCCTAAGCGACAAACCTCGGAACATTCCGTGGGAGTGCCGGGCAGCGACGCTTAGAATCATTTCTTGATGGATCGCTAAGACGTGCTTGGAAAACTGATAGGCAAGCACATTACACTCACTGGTTCTCTCTATTCAACATCCTTGATCTCTTTACTAGGCTTGCGTGGTATGTCAAAATGTTCCTTATCTTTCCCTCGAGGTTTGATGAGTTCACCCTTACTAAAGGTTGTGATTATCCTCACACCCAATAGTGTCAAGTGTATCATCTATGCTACATAATCGACCTCACACTTTGTTGCCCTTTTGAAGGGTCTTCCTAGGAGGGTTTCCTTTCCACCATTAGCACTATTTGGAGGAACATGGAATAGGATAGGCAAGCTTTCTGTTTCAATAGTTACAAGGATTTTGCACTTCCCTATAAGTGCTTGTGGGTGTCCCTCCCCCATATAAGGACTAAGAGTTGCATAAGTTGGTGTGAGCTCTGGTTGGCCTAGTAGGGTTCATGCTTCATAGGTCAAGTTATTAAAATCATCTCCTTCATCAATGAGAGCATCGACGCTATGCTCTCTTTTTGTGGTAAGTTTGACCCTAAGGTAAGCAGGTTGTACTATGTCTTTATCTTTCGGGTCTTGGCTTATAAATTCAAGCCTTTTGATACATGCCCTTGAGTCCCCAACTACACAACTAGATGTGGATTCTCCACTGATGTCTTGGGTCATATGTGCAGTGCTGTTCAAGGTGCATCTATCATCAAGACTATCATTTCTAGTCATCCTCGTAGTTGTAGCTTGAAGTTGTTCTATTCCGCTTTGACTAGATGCAGTCCGAATGAAACATATACATATTTTTGTGGTGTGGCCTTTTTTGCCCTTGTTGGCTAGATTGGCTCATTGAGGTTCTAAGGTTTCTATTTGTCTTTGTTCGGGTATGGGCTTTTGGTTGTTGTTTTGCAAGTGAGAATCTATGCTTGTGTAGAGCCATTACTACACTAGGATCTAATTTGGAGGACCCGTCACGGCACACATTTTCTCTCCGGCCTACTTGGGGGGTGCGGAGGGGGCCCTTATGCTAAATACTATGCATAGTTTGAAGGACTGTTGTTCGTAGCCATGTTTTGAACTACTTACTCTAGATTTCAACCCAATGATAGATCTATGATGTGCTTTTGGCTTTATATGGTCTATGGGTCGGTTTCAAGGTCTATAGGTTAAAATTTGAAAAAATCCAAATTCAGCCTAGTAGGTCTGAATTGGAGGGGCCGAATGTCTAATTCGGCCTATCGGAATGGCCAAGGGCCGAATTTAATTGGTCTAAATGTCAAATTCCGTCAGTCTGAATATGGTTGTCTGAGGGCCAAATGGTTGATAGTAGTGGGCCGAATCGACCAGGCCAAGGGTTGAGTCAAATGGGCCAAATGCAAAGTTGGTCCAAATGGTGAATTCAGATGGGCCAAATGTCAGCTTGCCCGAGTGGGGTTAGGCTGAGGGCCAAATTTTCAAGTGTTTGAGTAAGATGGGCCGAATGGTTGATTCAGCCGGGCCGAGTCCTAAGCGTTTGAATGGTGGTGGGCCGAATGGCCGAATACAAGAGGGCCAAGGGTCGATTCTGGGACTTGGCCCAAAATCGCCATCACTCAGATGGGCCGAACGCAGCACAGTTTTGGTAGACACGACGATGAATTGATCAAATCTTGCAACTTAGGTCACGACACATAGCACACACCTCCAGATCAAAGCTACGGATAGAGGAGAAGAGTTGTATATACGTGAAATAGCAAATAATCTCCAAAATGCAAATCGGCAAACAAATCAAACCCTCTTGCTCTATTATGATAACATAAACCCTAATGCTTGTTTTCCTTTATTTTCTCCGTTTTTTCCTACCCTAATGCATCCAAATCACAAAGAAAAAATCTACACTACTCCAAAATGCTTTTCCAAATCCAAAAAACCAAAAACTTACTTGCTAAGGAGATCGAATACCTCTTCAAACTCCCTTGCTTCCTACCTATCTACTTCAAGCACCAATTCGGGAAAAACCCTACTTCAATACTCGATTCGGAGTGCGCAAGCACTCAAGGCTTGAATCTATTGGTCATGGAAATGAAACCAAAATGTAGAGGCAAAACCGCCAAGACCCACAGAGTACTTATTGTTTCAAGTGTTTCAAGCTGAGCACTAATGGCTACCTCTCACATAGTCGGTGCACTATCTATCTCTACGAGTGTAGTGAGCTTACCTCCATGCTAGATCTAGTTTCCTCCTCTCCCAAGCACTCTAGTAGCTCCACAATCCAAGTGCAAGCTTCAAGCGATCTCGATCCTCAAGCTCCACGCTCCAAGCTCCATTGCTGCAAGCAAGAGAAGAGAAGAGAAGAAGATAGGAGAAGATGGAGAGCTTCTCCACCATAGTCCCTCATCCTCATACACTCACTCCCTCACACTCTCAAACACAAGCTCAAGCAAGCAAGAACAAGAAGAATAAGAAGAAGAGAAGAGCCACTTTTGGCCACACACAAGAATGATATTCTCATTTACTTTTCAACTTTATATACAAAATCCTAAATCCCTTTTGGGTGGTCATCCTCTTATCCCCTTTTTTACATGGCTGACCTTGGCCTAGGCCATTTTTCCCATTATCCTTCTATCTTCCTAGCTTCCTTCCTACCACCCATCTACCTTTACAATTTACACGGGTGACAGCCGGTACTCTTTTACAAAAGTATTGACTTGTGCTTTTTCTTGTGCACCTTTCTCCTTGATTTAGAACTTTTCTACACTTCTTGTGTTTCCATATTTTTCTTAGCGTGCCTTCATCTTCTGTTTCACTTTTGCTTTGGCCTTATCTTTTGTTATAAATTTTCTAGATTTTTCACCTTATTCGTTTGAGGATTAACACAAGAACTCATAGAAACTCAAATATAATCACATAGAGACGTAATAACATATACTTCAGCACTCATAATCGAAGAATGAGATAGAACATAAAGAACATGCTAAAAATAGAATAGAAACACAATGAATGATGATGCCAACTATCAAATCTGTTGTACAATAATGAAAATCCATCATACATAGGTCGTGAACATCAAAGAAGAGCCCAAAAATGAGAATGACACCAGTTTACGTCATCATGTCACGTTTTTACAATTGTCTACAAACTACATTTCATGAGGCATACAACTTCATGAGGCATCTAAGGATTTCCTTACATATCGAACTAATATGACTAAGGTAAAACCATTAAAGTGTGAAACCACCATGACTAACAATTGGCATAGACATGACTCAAACCCTTGCATGATCTATTGTGGGAGCTTTCACTCAACCGCCAAGACCCACTGACCGCTTATTGTTTCAAGCGTTCCAAGCCAAGCACTAATGGCTACCTCTCACATAGCCGACGCGCCATCCATATCTATGGGTGTAGTGAGCTTACCTCTATGCCGATCGAGTTACCTCCTCTCCCGCGCACTTCGGTAGCTCCACGATCCAAGTGCAAGCTTCAAGCAAGATCCATCCTCAAGCTCCACGCTCCAATCTCCATTGCCGCGAGTAAGAGAAGAGAAGAGAAGAGAAGAGAAGAGAAGAGAAGAGAAGAAGAGAGGAGAAGATGGAGAGCTTCTCCTCCCCGATCCCTTACCCTCACACACTCACTCCTTCACACTCTCACACTCCCTCTCTCAAGCACAAGCTCAAGTAAGCAAGCAAGAAGAAGAAGAAGAAGAGGAGAGCCACTTTTGGCCACACACAAGAATGAGCTTCTCATTCACTTTTCAACTTTATATACAAAACCCTAAATTTTGGGCGGCCATCCCCTTATCCCCTAAATTTTGAACAAGTGTAGAAGGCTAAGAACAAGCCTAGAGGCAAGAATAGAAGAAAGTCCTAGGATGGAAAGGAATCTAAGGAACAAACTTTAGGGGAGCAAAGGGCTGAGGAATGATGCATGGTATCCAAACTATTAGAATCCCATTTGTATAACGGTTGAGTGTTGCGGTGTGACTTGTGTCAGCGAAGTATCCATAAGATGACACATTGCATGCATGTGTCATGCATGTGTCAATATTGTCAACTTTAGGCTCAAAATCTTGAACAACCTCAACTAGCATAGGAAAAACATAAAAACAAATAAGGGGGAAGTGAGGTGAAAAACTCAAGAGTACACATACAAAAGCAATGGAGACTTGAGAACATAGAGAGATAGGGGTGAAATCTTCTTCTTCTCCTTCTGTTTTCTTCCATACAAAAAAACCAAGTCTAAAACATGATAAAATATTAATATGGAAGTGCCACAATGTATGTACATGCAATCATCACTAAGTGTGAATCTGCTAAGGGAAAAAGAGGTGGCACAATGAATGTGTCATAACCAAGGATGGACTATGTGGGTGTAGTTTAGTTGTAGAATCACTTGTGTATCCTCATGTTGGTCACCTAACATGCCAGTGAATAATATCCTACCACATCACCAATACGCATAGTGGATGCAAGCTCATATAGAGTTCGATATCTAAACACTCCCCCCTTGATCTTACCATGAGCTCGTAAACTCCAAGCATAGTCTTGAAGCATTGAAGCTCCTCAGCTCCCAATGCCTTGGTGAAAATGTTAACAACCTTATCCTCTATGTTGATGTAAACCAAGGCAATATCACATGTCAGAATCCACTCTTGAATGAAATAGTAATGGATCTCTATGTATGTGGTTTGCATATGATACATTGGGTTTTTAGCCAATGGAATGCTACCAAGGTTATCATAGTAGATGATAACCAAGCTACCTTACATATTGCAATTGCAATACCTCTATACTCTGGCTTTGTACTAGACAAGGCAACTATCAGTTGTTTCTTGTTGCTCCAAGTATTAGCAATACTTCCAAAGAAAAACATAAAATCACTTGTAGATCTCCTATCAGAAATAGCCCAATCTACATCTGTGTAACCATGCAAGTCCAATGGCACACCTACATTATAGAAAAAGGCATAGTCCAATATGGACTTGACATAGCGCAATGTGCACCACATTGCATCCGAATGTGGCTTCCGTGGAAGTTGCATACACTAAATCTCCAATCCAATTGTGTAGTTTAGGTCTCCTTAAATAGATAAGGTTGCCCACAATCTTTTCATACATAGTGACATCCTCAATCAAGTCACCCTTATGTGTACTAAGCTTATCATTAACATCTAAAGGTAAGAAATAGGCTTGCACTTAGCCATATCATACTTCTTTAACATATCCAACACATACTATCTTTGTGACAACCATATACCCTTTGGTGTCTTGATTATCTCTATGATGAGAAAATAGCACATCTCTTCCAAATCCTTTGTCTTAAATTCAATCTTGAGGAGACCCTTCACATGGTCAATCTCCGTCTCACTATCATCAGCAATGATTAAATCATACATATTGATAGTAATAATCACAAGACCTGTATCACTCTCACATACATAGAGTGAGTGATCAGCCTATCTGTGCTCTACAAAATCCAATGGTGACAAGGTATTTTGCAATCATGTCATGCCATGCATGCACAGGGCACTTGCTTCAGCCCCCATACAAGGCCTTGCAAAGATTGCATACATAGTCTGGATGATTCTCATCCATATAACTGTCAAGATTGTGGGAGAGAAGGAAGGAGTCTCGCTTGAAGCTTTCTTGCTTGCACAATGGGGGAAGACACACAAGGGTGGAGGTTGAAAAAACAGTTTTCCTCTTCTTAGTTGTGTAAGCCAAAAGAACTCAAGTACAAAGAAATAGAAGAACCCTAGATATGGGTCTCAAACCAAACTCAACTAACTAAGGTGGCATACTAACTGAGCCATGAACTAGAGTAGATAAGGATAGCTATCATGTAGCTATTATTCAGGGGCGGTGTACCAACCACATCTGCAACTGACAAGTCGGTGACATAAATACACAACGGTCACCCTGGCGTATCACGAGTGGAGCTCGATATCTCAACACTCCCCCTCGAGCTCAATCCCAATTCCTGCACACCAAGCAGGTCTCTGAACTTGCGCAGCTTCTCTGTGCCCAATGCCTTCGTGAATATGTCAGCTACCTGATCCTCTGTGCTGACATAAACTAGATCAATAAGACCTAGTAAAACCCTCTCTCGCACATAGTGATAATGCACCTCAATGTGCTTTGTTCTAGCATGATAGACTGGGTTATTTGCCAAGTGTATACTACTCATGTTGTCACAATAAATGACAACTGGCCCATCTGTAGACTGATGCATATCATAAAGTAGCTTATGCAACCAAGCTACCTCACATGCAGCCATTGCTGCACCCCTGTACTCAGCCTCTGTGCTCGACAAGGCAACTGTAGGCTGTTTCTTCCTGCTCCAAGTGACTGCAGCACTCCCAATAGAGAACACATATCCACTGGTAGATCGTCTATCAGAAATACTACCAGCCCAATCAGCATCAGTGTATCCATGCAACTGTATCTGAACCCCGGTCTCATAAAATAGTCCATACTGCAATGTGGACTTCACATACCTGAGTATGCGTCTAGCCGCATCCAAATGTGGTTTCCTTGGAGCCTGCATAAACTGACTTACCAATCCAACAGCATAGCTCAAATCTGGCCTGGTAATAGTCATATAAATCAAACTTCCTACTATGCGTCTGTACATAGTAGGGTCTTCTAGAAGCTCACCTGCATTTGTGCTCAGCTTCACATTTTGCTCCAAAGGAACTGAAATAGGCTTACAGCCTGTCATCCCATATTTGGATAGCATGTCCAATCCATACTGCCTCTGCAAGAGCTGTATCCCACTTGGTGATCTAATCACCTCAATGCCCAAGAAATAATGCAGCTCTCCCAAATCCTTCATCTCAAACTTCTGCTTCAATAGCATTTTCACATGAAGGATATCGTCAACACTGTCACCTGTCATAATCAAATCATCAACATAAATGACAAGTAGCATAATACCTTTCTCTGTTTTTCTCACATAAAGTGAGAAATCTGCCTTGGAAATTTGAAAGCCAATAGTGACAAGATACTGTCCTATCTTGTCAGACCATGCTCTAGGTGCTTGCTTCAAGCCATACAAGGCTTTCTTCAACCTGCAAACAAACTCAGGATGAACAGCATGCACATAACCTGGTGGCTGCTCCATATAGACCTCTTCTTGCAAATCACCATGCAAGAAGGCATTCTTTACATCCATCTGATGTAAAGACCATCCCTTTGATGCAGCCATAGCAATGATTGCTCTTACAGTTGCCATCCTTGCAACTGGACTGAATGTTTCTTCATAGTCAATGCCATATGTTTGTGCATACCCCTTGACTACTAATCTTGCCTTGTATCTGTTTCCAGAACCATTTGCATTGTGCTTCACCTTATAAACCCACTTACAGCCAATTGCATTCTTACCTTTAGGCAAAGGTACTAACTCCCATGTAGCATTTTCTTCCAAGGCATCCATTTCTTCATCCATGGCTTTCTCCCATTTTTCTTTTCCCATGGCTTGCTCAAAAGATATGGGTTCTGGTTCCTGTATCACTTTGACCATATATGCATAGTGAATGGCTGTAAATCCATCATATTTCAGCCTATCTACAGGATACCTAGCTCTCGTAGACCTGCGCAAAGTAGGTTCACTCCCAGGTGCTCTCAAAACATCCCTGGTCTTCCTTACTCCACGTGTAACAATAGAAGGAATACCCAACTCATCATCAATGCTCTGTTCTGAGCCACTGGATTCACCATCCACATAAGAGTGACCTGCATTCACATCAAACATGGGCTGATCAACCTTCTCTTTTCCTTTTCGTGATACCTGCATACCACTATCTGCATTGCTTTGAGAAGATTCTCCTGATCTCAATCTGCCTGTCCATGGCGAAGAATGTGAACCACTGCTAGAGGACGCTCCAGGTCCACTAATATTTTGTGACTGCTGCTGTGAATTCTGTGTAGCATTACCATTTTGTGCATCTTCATCATCAATCACATTTACTGGTTTATACCAGCTACTCATCTCATCAAAAACAACATCTCTGCTCACTGTAAACTTACGAGTAGAAGGGTTATAGCATCTATACCCTTTTTGCTGCAGAGAGTAACCAATAAAGATGCACTTCTCAGCTTTTGGATCCAACTTGGATCTCAGCTCATCTGGCACATGTACATAGGCAATGCAACAAAAAATTTTCAAATGAGAAATATCTGGTTTCCTACCAGTATACCTCTCCTCTGGAGTCATTCCATGTATTGCTGCAGTGGGAGTCCTATTCATTATGTAGACTGCTGTAGCAACTGCTTCAGCCCAATAAAAATCTGGCAAGTCTTTTTCATTGAGCATGGCACGAGATACCTCTCCAATATGCCTGTTTTTCCTTTCTGCAATTCCATTTTGTTGTGGGGTATAACTGCATGAATATTGCTGCTTTATGCCATGCTCCTGCAAGAACTTTGCAAACTCATTTGAGAGGTACTCTCCCCCTCCATCTGACCTTAGGCATTTTATTTGCAGACCTGTTTCTTTTTCAGCCATAGCTTTAAGAGTTTTAAAATGCCCAAAAACTTCACTTTTCTTTTTCATAAAATACACCCAAACTTTTCTGCTATAGTCATCAATAAAAGTGACAAAACAATGACAGCCTCCAAGAGATGCAGCTTTAGTAGTCCACACATCAGAGTGGATTAATTCCAATGGCTTCTCACTCTCTTGAACATGTCTAGGAAATGGTTTCCTTGCCTGTTTTCCAAACTGACAGGCTTCACATACCTTATGCATTTCTGCAACCTTGAATTTCGGCAAACCTGCAACAATATTTTGGGCCTGCATTGATTTAAGTCACTGTACATTAACATGACCAATGCGTTTATGCCAGATATCAATATCTGCAACTACACCGGTCCCATGTGCAAACATTGCTGCACTCAATTCAGACATGTCTGCATCCAATGTAAACATTCTGCCCTTCTTCTTTCCTTTTGCTATCAAGCGACCTTTATTTTTCATATCCTCAACAAAGCATCCATGAGGATTAAATCTGACCTGCAAGCCCTGTTCAACCATTTGACCAACAGAAACCAGATTCTTGGTGATATTCGGGACATGAAATACATCGGACAGGTATTTCTTTTTCCCATCTTGCATAGACAAGGGAATTTTTCCAATCTGCACAATAGGATGTGCAGTATCATCACCAGTCTCCACAAATCCTGGTTTTTCCATTTTCCTTGCATCCTCCATCCATTCTGCATGACCTGTCATGTGGTTTGATGCACCTGAGTCAACATACCATACATCATTGCTTTCTTCTGCACTTGTCACAGAATTGTTCATGTGCTGCACCATGAACAAATGCTCATTTCTGTCATCACCCTGTCTACTAGAAGATGCATAATTCCCTTGTTGCAGTTTTCCATTCATGATGTCATTCTGCTTTTTATAGCAGTCTTTAGCCATATGACCCATTTTACCACAGTAGTAGCATTCAACATTACTGTTTGCATTTTGACCTCTTTGCCATCCACCACGACCTCTTTGGCTCCCCCTGCCTCTAGAGTTACCACGTCCTCCTCCATAGGACTGGTTTTCTTGAGTTTGCTGCATATTCTGATTTCTACCACGGCCTCCAAATCGGCCTCCTCTACCTCTGCCTCTACCTCTTCCAGCATTTGAGTAGAAGACAGCTTCTTTTGAAGTTCCTCCTGAAGAAGATGCACCACCATTTCTCTGCTCCTCAGAAATTAGAAGAGCAATCAACTCCTCAAAATCAGGAAATCTTTCACGAACTGAAATGGATGTCCGAAACTGTGCATAATCCTTTCCTAGACCATTCAAGGTCACGGAAACTAAATCATCATCTTCCACTGGCGACCCAATGGAAGCAAGTGCATCTGCAATCTTCTTCACCTTCATGTGGTAGTCGTTGATGCTCATATTTTCTCTTTGCACATTGTGCAACTCTTGCTTGAGCTGCATTTTCCTGGCTTGCGTATTTGTGCTATACATTTTTGACAAAGTATCCCATGCCTCCTTTGGCGTACTTGCATCCTGAATATGCACAATCATAGAGTCTGAAATGCTGATAGACAGCCAATACATAACTTTCCTGGCTCTCTCATGCCATGTTTTAAATGCCTGCATTTGTTGTTGATTGGGAACATCAGGAAGAACTGGTTCTTCTTCATTTCCTGCAACAAATTCCCAATATCCTTTTCCCATAAGGAAATTCGTCATTCTAAACTTCCATGCCTGGAAGTTGTTCTTGTCAAGCTTTTCAGTGACAATCTGTGAAAGAGAATCAGACGCCATTACAGAATACTGCAAGAAATTCTGTCACTGCAAAAAACACAGCTTCACCCTCACAAGGGCAAATCTGCAAAACTGGCGAAAGTGATATTTGACCACACAGTCACTTCCTAGTGACGATTTTGCATAAACAGGAACCAAGGATGATTCTGAAACTCCCAATGTCTCTGCGCACAAGCATACGATGCAATTTCTACAGTAACTTTTCACCGACCTGTAGAACAGTGGTCGCACAGCATAAAACTGAGCCTTTTCCTGAGTGCGTGCAGAAAACTTCCGTCTGCAAAACAGGCCCCGAAATGGCCTCAAATAAAAAAAACAAGGTCGCCGAGGGCTCCCGCAACATATACTACCCTCTTGCTTCACCGCGAAGGGCGTCTCAACCTGAGACAATGCACTCCTGCAATTTCCGGCTGTGGTACCTGCAGAGATCTGCTCCCAAAACAGAAAATGAAAGCAACACTGCTCCTCTTACCAGACCACCGCGAGCTTGGCTTGCTTTCTTGAGCTCCTTACCACGAACAAGGCTCTGATACCATGTCAAGATTGTGGGAGAGAAGGAAGGAGTCTCGCTTGAAGCTTTCTTGCTTGCACAATGGGGGAAGACACACAAGGGTGGAGGTTGAAAAAACAGTTTTCCTCTTCTTAGTTGTGTAAGCCAAAAGAACTCAAGTACAAAGAAATAGAAGAACCCTAGATATGGGTCTCAAACCAAACTCAACTAACTAAGGTGGCATACTAACTGAGCCATGAACTAGAGTAGATAAGGATAGCTATCATGTAGCTATTATTCAGGGGCGGTGTACCAACCGCATCTGCAACTGACAAGTCGGTGACATAAATACACAACGGTCACCCTGGCGTATCACGAGTGGAGCTCGATATCTCAACAATAACTAGGTGGTTGCTCGACATAAACTTCCTCTTGCAAGTGCCCCCTACAAGAAGGCATTCTTAACATCCATTAGATGCATAATCCAACCTTTTGATGCAACCACTACTATGATGTTCCTTATAGTGGCTAATTTAGCCACTGGAGAAAAAGTCTCCTGATACTCAATACCATGAGTCTACACATACCCTTTGGCAACCACTCATGCCTTACAGCACTCAATAGATCCATCAGACTTACCTTGTAAACCCATTTGCAACCAATAGCTTTCTTGCCTTTAGGTAAAGGCACCAACACCCATGTGTCATGATTCATAAATGTAGCCATTTCTTCATCCATAGTAGGATCCCAATATTCATTATCCACTACATCCTCAAAATGAGTGGATTCCATATCTTGCACAACCTTAGCCATGTATACATAGTGATGAGCTACACAAGTATCATATGTTAATCGTTGCATTGGCTTTCTTGCTCTACTTGACCTATGTGGACCTATATCACTATGAGATGCTTTAGCATCCTCTTGTGCCTTCAGCATACCACATGCTTTAATAGATAAAATTCCAAACTCCTTATCCAAGCTCTGCTCAGAGGAGTCATCTAAATTAACATCAATATGAGAGAAACTTGATGATATATTTATCATAATAGATGAGTCCCCAACTTTCTCTTTACCTTTTGTTGACATTTGTGATGTACTTGGTGGAGTAACATGTGAACTCAATCCACCACTCCAAGGTTTATTAAGAAACCCAGGCCCTCTCAATGTTTGTGGATTGCTAGCTTGTCTTTTGCACAACCACACTCTCATGCTCATTAGTCCCAAGTACATTCTACACATTACTATACTAGCTACTCATTTAATAAAAAATAACATTTCTGTTAACTCTTAGCCAATAACTCCATTTCGCTGTAGAGTATATTTACATGCATACTACCTCTGTGTACCATTTTTATGTAAAAAATCTAAAAACTCATTGGAGATATATTCTCCTCCTCCATTTGACCCTAGGTATTTAATATGCAACCCTATCTTCTTCTCAATGAAAGTCGTAAAGCTTTTAAAGTGAGTGAACAACTCACTTTTCTCACACATAAAGTAAACCCCTACTTTGTGAGTATGATCATCAATGAAGGAAACATAATACTTACAACCACTCAAAGTTGCACTCCTTGTAGGATCCCACAAATCAGAATGTATCAATTAGTGGCTTCTTGCATGCATGCTTTTCATATAGAAACGCATGCCTTGCTTGCTTTTCAAATTGACATGCTTCACATACTTTATGCATTCCATCAACTCTAAACTTAGGCAAGCCGTTCACAATCTGTTTTGATTGTATGCCTTCTTTCAGCCACCCGCCGTTGCACATTCACATGACCAGTTCTCTTATGCCAAATTCCAATATCAGTCTCACCACAACACCTGAACCTCATGTAAACATGGCACTATCCATTTCAAGCATACTGACATCAAGACTAAACAATCTGCTATTACGTTTTTCTTTTATAATAAACTTGCAATCAGTTTTGAGATCTTCTACATAACAACCATTAGATGTGAATTGAAACTACAATACTTGTTCAACCATCTGACCAATAGAAACCAATTTTTTGGTAATATTTGGTACATGAAACACATCAACCAAGTACCTAGTTTTTCCATCCTATATACTCAAAGGAACATTTTCAATATGAGTAATAGGGTGAGCTATATTATCCCGTGTCTCCACATAGCCTAGAGACTTTTGACTATGCATCTCTCTAAACCACTCTCCATGAGAAGTCATGTGGTTAATTACCTTGCTGTTTTTTTCATTTCTAATGTTAGCCTTTTTTTTGAAGCAATTTTTAGAAATGTGGCCTTTCTATTTAAACAGACACAATGCTAGCACTTTTTGCTATCACTAGAATCATGTTGCCTATTAGAATTTGCAACTTGCCCTCTTTGACTCCCCCTTCCTCAGGACTATCCTCCTTTATTTTGTTGTGCATCATAACCTTGGCCACGACCACCACCTTGGCCTATGCCATAACCTCCATCTTTGCTAATAGAGTAAAATACCTATTCAGACTTATTCTTGCTTTCATCAGTAGAAGAGGAATCCAAGTGGAGGTTTTTCTCCTCAAGTATCAGCATAGAATTCAAGTTTGGAAAATCAGGGATATCATCCCTCGTTATCGATACTAACTTCAATGCATTATCCAAAGACACTTTGCTCGAGGACCTTGCCTAAATTTTCCAATGGTACTAGAGCTAGGGATGGCATTCTTTAGACACTTTGGAAGAGAGAGGTTGGGCTAGATAGGCCCTTTGTTCTTTTTGTGCATGCTACCTCCTCCCTCCATTTTGTGTTTGAGAGTGTAACATGCCCACCTATCATTGTATAGGCATGTTTTTAGCGGTCCATTGAGAGATGAATCTAAGCAATGCTGCCCGGTACTCCCATGGAATGTTATAGGGTTTGTCACATACGATTTCTTGAGTCTGCCTTTTGCAATGTGATGTTTGCGATTGAACCCACTGGGAACAACCTGAAATTTGGGTTCCTAGTGGTCAAGGTCTCGTGATAATATTCTAGCATCAGGTCTTAGACATCCTACTTTTCACAGAGATACCAAAATTGAAGCAGATCCATATTGCACTTGGTTCAAAGAGAATGGGAAACGGAAGGGATGTATCGCTCAACCTCTCTACCTGTAGGGCATAGTTCCATTTTAGTCCCCTAAAACGGCATGAATCAGGGTTCTAACCTAACAATTTCTAAGGGTTGGATGTCGAAAAAACCTTGTGAGAAACCTCCCAGATCTCTGGAACCACCTTGTTGTAAGGTGGACCCATTGGGGGTTCTGCCCACTCACTTTTCTCAATAGGCATTCTTTACTTATTTAATTAGGATCTAGCACATTTATATGTGACATTTGAAATCATATTTCTTAATTAAGCCTTTTAGGAAATAGGGTTTGTTCGCGTAACTTATAGCATAGCCATGAATACAGAGCAAGCAATCCTTTTGACAAACTAGTTCAAATAATTTTCTTAACTTACCTTCAAGTTAATCTTTGTCTCCTACCCATACAGGAGAAATTATATGTCCCTTCTGCCCTACAGAAGTAACTGGTTCAAATCACATGGCACCACAAATTCTATCCTTTATCTAGAATAGGATCTTCCAACGCGATAAACGTTAGGGCCACGAAGGTCTTCAATTCCATTCCGAACTTGGCAAGGGGTGTCTAGAGCTCCATCTAACCTGCAAGCTGCATAGGAGTGAAACATTATTCCCGTGGTTGGCCTTTTCACCACTCGACCTTCGGTCCATGAATCGAGTAGTGCCCTTTTCGGGTTGATCCACGGTGCGATCATGGAGGTGATTGACCCATGCTAAGAACCTTTCCTTAATTAAGTCATTTACGAATCAATCACAGTCAAGCCAGTCAGCCCTAATATCAAAACATTCATTTATCCTCATGGAAATTTGTCATCACAGACCCCTACCATGAATTTACCATCAATCACAAGCACTTGGAATAACCATCCAATGATAATCCAACAATTAGTTGAATGTAAAAGCATTTAGGATGTTGTTTGATCAACCAAAAAAACTGATTGTATTATTTTCCAAACAATGCAAGAATAGACACAATAACATTTCCATATGCATATTCACTCTCTCCCTTGGGATCGAAGAGCAATACTATGCAAAATTTTTCTTAACACTTCCTTTGGCTAATGCATATGTTAAGCTCTTATTTAACTATACAAGATGTAAGATCTATTGATCACTTACATTGATCAACAATCCCACATTCTTCCCAACAAGTATAAAAGTATTGGTCTTTCCTTTGACTTAGGGTTTCCTAATCCTTGAGCTCTCCACTTGCCCTTGAGGCCTAGAGTTGTTGTTTGTACCTAGCCTAACCGTGAATTGACTTGATAAAAATAGTAGTTATCATATAGATCTCAATGCATCTTAGTTTTAACCCTTATGACCATTGCTTGTACTAACTACGCACATCATCAAGATCCCAATCTATCAAACATGAGTTATGAGTTCGTGTTGTTGGCAAGAGATTTGGGCAAAGGCCTAGAGTTTCTAAGATGAATTTCTTTTAGACTAGGTTTCCTACCATGTAATCCATCAAGCGTTTAAGCCACAACATATACCTTCAATGTGCAAAAACATAACCACTAATTTGCAAGAAGAGGGAATTCACAACCTTATATGCTTTTCATGCTACGTATGATTTTCGCATAGCATCTAGATGCAATTAACTTCTCTTGATACGTGCACTTCGAAAACTCCATCTTTGAATATTTGAGATGAAGCTTATAATTTTCAATGACCTATTCTCGTGCGGCATAGTACGAGCATGATGTGTCTCATGCAGAAATCAAGCAAGCATATATCAATTTGGAAATATATTACTTATGTCTAGTACCGTAGTTGGATTGGCAGTGATGCCCTTGCCTGAAACTTTGTTGTTGGTTGTGGGATTGCCACCTGCACATGACATTCTCTGCTTGGGGGCCATTCTCGATCTTTGTTTCTTTCTGGGGAAACATCCACAGGAACTTCAGCAACCTCTTGCTCAAATAGAGGGGCAATTAGGGGAAAAGTAAGCTTGTGGGGTAGGTAATAAGCTCGAGGTAAAGATGAAAATGATAAGTGTATGTGATCACCCTCTAAGGAGGGGAAACAAAGGAATCTTCTAAAACCTTCTCTCTCTCTCTCTCTCTCTCTCTCTCTCTCTCTCTCTCTCTCTCTCTCTCTCTCTCTCTGTGCCATGCAACGTGCCATTCCCCTCCTTCCTTGCGATGGAGGGGAGGTTTATAACAGGGGAGGTGGGGAGGAAGTGGAGTGGTGGTGGTGGTGATGTCCCACCCCACCCACCACTTGTCATCATGGTGCATGGTGGCGGGGGTTCGCAACCTCCCAATTGGCCACGGATTGGTCAAGGGAGCCAGGGGGTAGTAGGCCACGTGGCCTCCCCTTCATCAATATCATTGTCATCTTCTCCTTCTTCGTCTTCATCATCTACTTCTCCTCCCCCACCCCCCCGCCACCTGTTCAGTGCCGACAGGGGGAAGTATTTTTTTTTCAGATATTTTTATTTATTTCTAGGGGGTTCCTATGGGATGTGAATTGGGGGGGGGGGGTTTATTACAGAGAGGGCCAACTTCTCCTTTGATGCAACTGCAGGCACTTGCTCCCTAAGGTCTTCCAATATATTCAAGGCATTTTCCAAGTAGGATGTGACAAAAAAGTTTTCTTTGGGTCTCTAAAAGTCCATTCGCAAGATGTAGATACCCTTTTTGTTGCACATTGTGTGCATGAGAGCACAGACTCGAATATAGAAATTCATAAGTGCAATTTCATTGTTGTTGATGGGCTCTATTTGCTCATTTGTCCTTGATGAGATGGCTTCTATCATGAAAATGCATAGCCTTTTGGCAACCTTATGGGCCATTGTTAACCTCAATTCAAGATAGTGGAAAAATGAAGGAAAAAGTGAAAAAAGGATAGAAAAGAGAAAAGGCGTAGAGGCAGCCCCTAAAGCTAAGCTGGGGCAAAAAGCACAATTTTAAATGAAAGGTGCCTCAAAAAACTCTAAGACCTCTTGTAAAAGAGCGCCAGACTCCCTCCTATGCCATTTGTAAAAGAATAGACAGGTATAGGCTTAGGGCATGAAGCAAGAAGATGGAATTAGAAAAAGGGACCTTGCCACAATGGCTGGCTATGTAAAAAGGGATGAGTGCCCATGGGATTTTAGGGCTTGTATATAAAGTTCAAAAAGTAAATGGAAGCTCATTCTTTGGTATGTGGCTAACAAGAGTCCTGTCTTCTTCTCTTCACCTTGCTTGTGTGTGTGCTCTTGAGAGAGGGAGTGTGAGAGTGTGAGGGAGTGAGTGAGTGTGTGGGAGTGAGGGATCAAGAGGGTGAAGCTCTTTACCATCTCCTCTTCTCTCTTCTTCTCTCTTCTCTTCTCTTCTCTTTGCTCGCGCGTGCGGCTATGGTGGATGGAGGTTGGAGATGGAGGAGGCTTGAGGATGCTTGAGCTAGCATCTAGGATCATGGAGCTATCGACAGGTGCGAGAGAGGAGGCAACTCATTTCGGCGTCAAGGTAAGCTCACTACACCCCAAAAGGATTGACGGCTCGTTGGCTAGGTGAGAGATAGCCATGAGAGCTCGCTTGAAACGCTTGAAACAATAAGTGGCCCGTGGGTCTTGGCGGTTGAGCGTGAGCTCTCACTACATTTTGGTTCCGTTGTGCTGGGACAATGGATTCAAGCTTGAGCACTGTGCGCCTCATATCAAGCATCAAAGTAAAGGATTCATCCCTGAAACGAAGCTTGAGATAGGTAGGAAGTTTGGGTTTTTTGGTCTTCGAAACAAGTAAGTATTTTGGGTTATTTTGTTGGTTTGATGATTGGAAAAGATGGAGAAATCATTTTAGTTTTTTCCCTTTGATCTTTATTGCATTTAGCGTAGGTTAGGATTAGGAAATCGGATTGGAAAAGCGTAGGATTTGTTATTGTAAAACAGGGCACAAATCATGCAAAAATTGGAAAAAAGAGTGCTTGGGATGTCTAATGTCAGCAAGTGAGTGATTGGGGACATCAAAACCTTACTTGGGAAGGGGTTTAAGAGCCAAGAGATCAAGGAAGAGCTCATTTCATACCCTGACATTGAGAGAGAGAGAGAGAGAGAGAGAGAGAGAGAGAGAGAGAGAGAGAGAGAGAGAGAGAGAGAGAGAGAGAGAGAGAGAGAGAGAGAGAGAGAGAGAGAGAGAGAGAGAGAGAGAGAGAGAGAGAGAGAGAGAGAGAGAGAGAGAGAGAGAGGTTTTGGAGATTCGATTCGATCTTGCCTCCAGGGAGTCTACCACACATTCCAGGTATATCAAGCCCTTCTCCTTATGCCTTGGTAGTGATCTAGAAGCTCTTGTGTGATATGATTGCATGTGTCGCAAGATTTGAGAAAATTAGTGCCTTCACTGTCGTCGTTGTGCACTGTTAGGCCCGTCCGAGTGGCCGGTTCCTGGGCTGAGTCCCAGAATTGGGCCCTCGGCTGACTCGACCCACTAGTCAAATTGGCCCATCCGAGCATATCACTCAGCCCACTCGCAACTCGGCCCTTGGCCTATCTGAACGAACCAACTCGGCCATATTGAAACTTGGCCCTTGGCCCGCGTGCCTCAGCCCATTCGAATAGACCTCCTTGGCCCGTTTGAGTGAATCTCCTCGGCTTGTTCGAATCACCCCGCCTGAGTCACCTTGTCCGAGCTTCCCATTTAGCCCTCGGCCATGACAACTCGGCCCGTCTGAGCGACACACTTGGCCCACAATTTTCATTTGGCCCTCGGCCCGTCCGAATCCATCACTCGGCCCCTACAATTCGGACAAGTTGGGTTGAGTTAAGATTTTTCCAAATTTTCAAGAAATTAGATTAGACCTGGCTAGATTTTGGCCGTGTAAACCTTCGTGAATCTTCTTGACATGCAAAACTCGATTATGGCACAGGGAAGAGGCAAATTTGTAGGACACAACCACTTAGCAGCTCGAGTAGGCTATTGTGAGACCTAGAGTCCTAGCAACAGCCAGTTGAGCCAACGACCCTCAACAAACCTAAAATGGGTAAGACAATGTAGCTAGAAACCCTAAAACCTGACAAGACGACTAGAAGTGGGTCAACAAGCCTATCAGGCCTAAAATAAAGCAAGAGTGCATAAGCCGCTTAGATACTTCTTTTTCGCACTCACCCAGAATTTTCGCACTTGAAGTACACTTAAGGATAGTTGAAAGCCTGATTGAGCACAAGTGCACGGGAAAGAATACACACACACAACACTGAGTAGAGATAAATTGAGGATTGGATACAATAAGTCAAGGAACTCACTCAGATAAACACCTCAAGGAACCCACCAATAGGAGAAGATCCCAAGACATAGACGGATGACCAAAGCACAAAGTAGAACCAAACAAGCGTGCTAGAGAAGTGGACCTGACCAACTTGCTCAACCTGATCGACAGCTTGGTGGAGCACGAGAATGTGATCATGACAGAGGAAACTTGCTCAAACCATAGGCCGAACGAGGAACTCGACTTAGGAGTTTTGCCAAAGGCAATTCAGCAGAGCTAATGAGTAGCTACGATACACACACTCGGTATGAGCACCGCAGCTGAATGACAGAGGCCATCATAACAGACTTGGAAGAGGAATGGAAGCTAGCCCACAAGGCGCTGCAAGGCATAGTGAAATAAAACCAAGACTAGCGTGCTAGGAGCTTAAGGCAGAACACAAAATTGCATGAGGTGCAGTGGGTGCTGAACCTAATAGGTGGGAATCAGACCGATCATGAGAGAGCCTTGGAAGGAAACTTGACTTTGAGTGAGCTTCTCATGAAGTGACTGCTCGACAACATAGCAGCAGAGTAGAGTGCTGCAACACTAGCAACATCATTACTAGCAGGATTAGGAGCAAACAAAGGCTCTAAGGGCCAGTCTAAAATCCCAATTGTTGCAAAGCAACTCGACAAGTACCAACCCCACGACGATCTATATAGCTTTGTAGAGTAATTCAAACAAATTTGCGAGGCCAACGGCCTCATTGACTTGACTCAACACTCTCAAGAATTCAGGCTTTTCTTAGGCGACAAAGGTGGGACTTGCTATACGAGTCTAGATGCCAAAGAACGAGTGGACTTTAACGGCCTCAAAAACCTCTTCATTAAGAGATTCTCCGAGCTTGGATACTCTGACAATCTGCTAGTAAGACTGATGAATGTTAAGAAGAAAGAGAAAGAGAACATCCGTGACTATGTCACCCACGTGAAGAGCCTCTTCAAGAGAATCTCCATGGGCGAAGGACCTACCGAAAGAGTAGTGTCCACCGTGTTTATTAATGGAATACGGAGTGAGGAGCTGTGTAAGGCCTTGGCAGGCAACTCAAGCTTGCAATGAGACTCGCTAGCTAGGGTGTTTGAAGAGGCCATTTGAGTAGACGACCAACTGAAAGAGCGGAGGTCTAAGAGCTCAAATTCAGAAGAGACCAACTCGTGGAGTTCAGAGAGAGCGTCAGCCTCTAGTGGTCCAATAGCCCAGGACAAAGGAAAATCCATTGAGATAAACCAAGACTTGGGTGAGGTAAAAATGGAGATAGCCAAACTGCAGGATATGTTGAGACGACCAACGCGCCCACACGTCCAATGCGTGTACTATGGCGGAAACCACTTGCCGGCCAAGTTTTAAGACCCTAGGTCATGACCTTGTGCTAATTGCGGTAGATTTGGTCACGACATTACGTATTGCAGATTATCGAGAAGACTTCCGTACTCACAACCATATGGCAAGCCATGTCTAGCAAGTAGACCCCAATAATTCTTCGGAAGGGGAGCCCCATTGGCCCTTCCTGCACCTAACGATGTTAAACCGGCTGTTCCTAGAATGGACATAAACCCTACAGGCATACCTAGACTGCCTGGTCCCTACGTGACCCATTTACCGAGTGACACTCTAGTTCACTACATGGAGGAGCCAAATGAGGAAGAGAATTACGTATACCCATACGTCTCGTACAACGACAAGGGCAACACAGTCCTTATGGACTATCAACCAATACCAATGATGGCGTTAGAAAGAGGCCGAGGTAGAGGCCTAGGAGAGTAGACCCAGGATCCAATCATATGTTGGACTTACGGTTATCCAGTGCATGTCTCATCATGTTGTCCTAAAAGGGAGCAACCAAATAGAGACAAGGCAGACCTAAGGTGCCTTGAGTGCGGAATCACTCATCTCTTCATTGACTGTCCCAAGTGAAAACCATCCTCGAGTTCAACCAATGTGCCATCTGTTCCATCAGGGCTGTTCGGCGTTGAGAACCTCAATGGGGAGGCCACAACTATCCCATTATGTGTCATGACCTGAGCACAGACGAAGTAGACCGACATATTGTTGCCAGGTCCTAGCAACCTCGATGCAGCCTCGATCGGGAAGAAGAGCCGTAGATGGAGAAAGAAGAAACCCAAAGCTAAGATCATGCTGAAAAATGAGAGTGCCACAACTCTTCCTGTTGGAAAGAAGGTCACTGACGCAGAGGCAGAAACCTCACCTCCTAAGATGACCGAAAAGAGAAGTGCTAAGGTAGGGGAATACCCGCATCCGAAGCGCCAACTAGAGGCTATCAAGAAAGTGAAGGAATGGGTAAAAGAGGCCCAAGAGCACCTAAAAGATGCTGAGCCCATCCTAGTGTCTAGTCACACTCATCCTCCAAGCATTGGATATACTTGATCAAGGGCCCATAGGACTTCTCGACTTGAGCATTACCTTTAAGCATCACAAAGATGGGATCCAAGTCGACTGGTGAGGTCTTTCAAGTGTCCATATCTACCCTCACAGGTTCCGTTCTATTGCCAAGGAAGATTAAGCCATTACCCCAATCTTTGATGACTCTGGCATTGCACATCTAGGGTCAGCCTAATAGGATATCGTAGTTCACTCCCTTCATGACTATAAAGTCAACCGAGAACTGGACGCCTGTGATTTTCACCGGCCAGTTTTTAAGTATCCCATATGGTTTCACTCTCATATCGTTTGCTAGTGTGACATTGAACCTGGCGGTCTCAACAGGCAGGTTTCCCCAAGTCTAAAGCACTGCGTGGCTTAGTACACTAACCCCCACTCTTGTGTCTACAATCCCCTTTCTCATTGTGTCACCTAGGGCTAAGATAGGTAAGACTGCATGCATCTCGGTGCCTTCCCAGAAAGCATTAACGTGCAAGGACTTAGGCATAGAGTGTAGAGTTAGACTCAGTATTTGTGTCTTTGCATCATGGTTGTGCAGGTCTACAGAAGCTTGCTCTCGTGATCCTTCAACCCACTACTTCAAGTCTTGCCATAGGGTGGAATGCTGCCTAAAAAGGTCTCCTGGGCTCAATGTCACAGAGGTGGTCACTAGTGTGGTAAGGAGGTCGCTGGCTGCTCATCTTTCTCCTATTCTAGATTGTCATGTGGCCAATGGCCGTGACTAATTTGCTGGCTTGTATAGCATCAAGGCTTTGCCTAAGCGATACCGCTTGCGGCGCAGTCGCATCTCTCAATTTTGGTTGAGGGGGTGAGATTGATGTGCTTATGCTGGAGAGATCTTTGATATTGTCTCCTTGCTACGATCGACTTGCCATTCTCGGATCATGAGGCATATGAGCAAGCCATCAAGACAGTTGGCAAGTCAAAAGACACACCCTCCGTACCGGTCTGCATAATGGCAGGAACCCTTCGTGGGCGACCTAAGACTATCACATTCCAAGTGCCAAATAACAAGAGGGAACTCCAAGAGATTCTGAAGTATTTGATTGGCAAGCTAGCTGGCAATCCAACAGCAAACTTCAAGCCACTCCAAGATCTGTTAGACAAACCAAGGTGGCAATGGACCAAGGTGCATGAGTTAAACCTCATGTTGTACAATTGGGCCCTAGTCTCCGATTAGAGACAAGAGATATTCCAAAACCTAGGAGACGATGAGCAGTCGGACGAAGATGACTCCAATGACAAGTACGAAGACTGTTGTTCTTTCAATGACGAAAGTGAGGGTGAGATAGACATGGTGGAATACGACACTGAGGGATGAGAAATAGAAGAGATACGAGCAGACTCCAAGCCAAAGAAAAAGAGTGTCTTTAAGATAGAGTCAAGGGTCATGTGCATGGATTGTGACTGCACTTGGTTGGAACACATAGGAGCCATAGATTTCAAACAAGCAATCCTAACCCAACCAGGTGTGACACCAATGCTTAGAACAGAGTCACCCTCTAAGCTGCGACTGCCAGGAGAAACCACCTCTTCTAGCGAAAATGGAGAGTTCGATTCTGAGTCGAAAGTAAGCTTAGATAGCAACCCAGAAATACCTAGACCATCCAAGACCAGATGCACCAAGGGGAACCTACCCGTCCACCTGAGAGGCGCAGATGGTTGAAGGAAGAAAGGGCAAAACAGCCTAGGGACATGCAAATGGAAGAGCAAAGAAAGCCGCATGATCTCCCAAAGAGATTTACGAAATTCAAGAAGGGTGACAGGGTAGTAATCCTGTTGGGTGCCAAACACCAAGGGAAAACGAGTGAACCCATCGAGGGACCAAAGGAGGTGAACCTAGCATAGGAAGGGGAGACACCCCGACCGGTCTTTATTACCGATGACTTGATTGAGGAAGAGGAGATGAGTCTTGTTGCTCTCTTGCGAGAGCATGTAGACATGTTCACTTGGTCCTTAGAAGAGCTTAAGGGGGTAGATCCGAGTATAGTGACTCATAACATACCCATGATGCCAAACACAATGCTGGTCAAGCAGTGACCGTACCTGATGAATCCAAAACACGCTCATGTAGTCAAAGAGGAGATTGACAAGCTAATGAGAGCAGGATTCATTTACAAAATTGAGCACACAGACTGAGTGTCACCTATAGTCATAGTGATGAAGAAAAATGGAAAGATTAGAGTGTGCGTCGATTACAAAAAGGTGAACATTGCCACTAAGAGAGACAACTACCCATTGCCATACACCGAGCACATGCTTGAAAGAGTGATGGGCAAAGAGGCCTACAAATTTTTGGACGGCTTATCTGGATGCAATAAGGTGCAAGTGCATCTTGTTAATAGGCATAAGACTACCTTCACCATTGTGTGGGGCGTCTTTGCTTACATAGTCATGCCCTTTGTGTTGACTAATGCCCCAATCACCTTTGAATGCCTCATATGCACCATATTTAAAGACATGATTTGCAAAGAATTGGAAGTCTTCATGGATGACTTGTGTGTTCACTCGACCTAGAGAGAACACTTAGACAAACTTTGAGTAGTCTTTGAGCGGTGTTGCCTATATCGTCTCTCCTTGAACCCTTAAAGTGCCAATTTTGGGTGACCATCAGATTCGTATGCGAGTAGGAGATGAGGTCAAAACGGCCTTTCGGACTGATCATGGACTTTACCATTTTCTTGTGATGCCTTTTGGGCTGACTAACGCCCCTGCCACCTTTCAAAGAAGGTATCAAAATAGGAGGCTGAAGAGAGGAAGAAGAAAGAAAAAGAAGAAGTAGATAAATTGGAGGAAGAATCTAGGAAATCAGAAGAAAAGAGGGAGAGAAGGGCTGTTAAGGAGGAGGAGGAGCTGAGAAGGAAGGAGGAGGAAGACATGGCCAAAGCCACACATCGGTCTATAGAGCAACAAAGCAAGGCAAATGACCTAGGATCTCTGTCCAGGGAGGAGGGGCTAGGCTCAAGCACTCAGGTGCCGGAGATCATACCGCCAGCCATCACTAAAGGTAAGGATGAAGCCCCTATCCATCCTATCCCGACCCTCATGGTGCCTACCACTGAAGCAGCCACCCTCACCCCAAGCATCCCCACTAGTGCCGACGTCTCAAACTTTGTGGCCTGGATGCAATATTTCATCAATAAAGAATTAGCCCAAGGGAAGAGCATGGAAACCACGACCACAGGGAAGAAGAGGCTAGTCACAGACGCTGAATCTAAACAAGATCCAAAATGCCATAAAGTGGAGGAACCACTCTGATCCAACGACGATGATGCCACCAGCTAATTATGACGAATACGTTGCTGAATTGCTCTCTCAACTAGAGAAAGATAAAGAGGAGAGGAAGATAGCTGTTGCCGAGTCAATTGCGGAAAAAGAGTTGGTAGGTGCTTTTCAGTTTGAAAAGACTCAACAGATAGCCATGCAACAAAAGGAGATCTTTGATCTCAAATAGGAGCTGAAGGCTAAGGACAATAGGGAGGAAGGCTGGAGGTAGTGGCTGGAAGATGAGAATCAGGAGATGGTAAAAATGTAGAGGGAGTATAAACTCTTGATCATGCAACATGAAGAGCTAACCACAAGGACTGATCAGATCAAATGAGTCATGGAGGAGTTTGCCACCAAAGAAGAGGAAAGGAAGCAAGAGGAAGAACAACATCACAAGGAGATGGAGACCATGACTGACAAGCTAAACTTAGAAAGAAAAGAGCAAGAGAGAATGAGCAAAGAATTGAAAGACCAGGAGCAAAGACTCATAGGTTTGGTGCAAAGGCAGGGGGAAGGCATGGAGGAAATGAAGAAGAGAGTCGAAGAATGGGCGGGATAGAATGAACGGAGGATGAAGACCTTGGTGCATCGCCTGACTCTCATGGAAAAAGAGAGAATCCTCGTAAAGAGTAGAGCAAAGGCTGCCCAAGTAGCCTTCAACACTCAACAGAAAGCCTTCTTGAATACACTAATGGATACCACCCACTCAGAGGAAGGGGAGTCCCTTGAGGTGGCAAAGAAGAAACTAAGCATAGCCCGCAGGGCTACACATGCCACCCCAACCCGATGTCATGGGACTGAGCCTTGATGATCAACGAAAGTACTTATTGATGGCCGACCTAGCCCCCCAGGAGGTCGATGCACTAGGCTTTGAAGAGGAAACATAGCAAGCAGACTGACAGAGGGATGAAGCTGAACTCCAATTTGATATGGGCAAATTTAAAGAAGAGGTGATTCCACAACCCTCCTCACCACATTTCCAAGAGTAGCCATCAATTGACACATTTGCCGAAAGACAAGCCGCCCTCAGGGAAAGGAGAAAGAAATTGGTGGAAGAAACTAGGAAACAAATGAGAGCCAAGCCGGTCGTGCAACCATCCACACCCCTATCACCATGCCCAAATGACCTCCCAGTAGGGTTCCACGCTGAATTAATAGTTTGGGAGCGATAGGAAAGGGACAAAAAACCCTTCTCCTTTAGCTTCCTTTTGCCCAATAGCCTGAGGAGAGTCATGCCACTTAAAGTAGTGGAGGAAGTGATTGTGATTGGAAGCCGACTAGGCCAGCAATGGGCTAGAAGAGAGAGAAAAGAATCCCACTCTCTAGGGGACCAAAGAGGCAGACTTTTGGCAGAATAAGGTCTTTGACGTGCCACATTCTGTACAAGGCTATAACTGCCAGCCCATATGGAGGAGATGGGTGTGCGACATTAGCATGCTTGCCTAGATGGCCTTTTGCAACACCTTACCCTACGAGAGAAACAACCCTACATTTATGGCGTACCCTCATAGGGTAGGAGTGGATTTTGATGCTACCCTCCATGGACGCTATGACTTCCCCATTATCTATAATCCTAATTGTGCCTCTTTTGAACAAGCTCTCACCTTCACCTTTGAAAGCCTAGACGTTTCCATGACCCACTTCCTCGCCGACTTTTCCTCTTGTCCCGATCCAGCCTTCATAACCACCTGTAACTACCTTAGGCTTCTTAAACTCTTACTTAAACAAGACCCTACCCCATAAGAACATGGCCTTCCACCCCTCTTTTTTGATCCTAATGCCATTGATAGCTGCGCCATGACATGCTTGATGATGAGAGCTAGCCTTCTACCTTCATTTTGCCTAGCTCTTCTTGAAGATATGAACGATAGCCAGTTCACCCAATGTAACTACCCCTTCCTCTCCACCACTTCACTCCATATTCACATGAATCTCAAGGGATACATGCAGAGCTGGTAGTTTTTGAGAAAATCTATCTAACCCCCTTCTCCGCCCCACTCTAACGATGAAAGTTAGAAACTGGCTGTCATCCTGGCTTAATTAAAAAATTTTAAAAAAAGAGAAAAAGAAAAAGAAAAGAAAAAAGAAAGAAAGAAAGGCAAGAAAACACATCACAAAAAGAAAAAGACATGGAAAGAAAGACTCACATGAAGACACAACCAGGACCACACAGAACACGATCACTGCACCTAGGGGTCCTCAAGCTAGGCGTGTTCGGTGGCTTCGGTCGGTTGGCTCCACTCCTAACCCCCTAGCCCTTTTTTGACCCCCCACTTCACGCTTAGGGCACATCAAGGACGGGACATACCTAGGGAGGTAACGCTTGCCTATGGTTAGACTTGTCACCCTACGCTACATACACCGCACCTCCCTACCACACGAATGGGGTCCTCAAGTGTGGGACACCACCCAGGCTGACCCAGCTCCCCGCTCCACTAGCATGAGCGCAATGCACCACACAATAAGGTAGACACTTCCCTTAGGTAAGGCACTGCACCTTCTCCTTTCAGGCACTACAAAATGCGGCAAAAAACCAACTTCGGAGGCCCCATCATCCACTTGACATCTGATTGGCTTCTCCGTCAACCATCATTGCCAAAGCTTCCAAAGACTCTAAGTCCACATGTGGCCCTACCATCACCTGACCAGCAACTTTCCAACTGCCTACCCTTTCCCAACAAACAACTAGAAGTGCTATGGGACTGGCACCCATCTCGGAGGGGGGTAATGCTAACCTCAATTTGAGATGGTAGAAAAATGAAGGAAAAAGTGGAAAAATGATGGAAAAAGAGTAGAGGCATAGAGGCATCCCGTAAAGCTAAGTTGAGGCAAAAAGCACAATTTTAAATGAAAGGCGCCTCAAAAAACTCTCTTGTAAAAGAGTGCCCGGCTCCCTCCTGTGCCATTTGTAAAAGAATAGACGGGTATAGGCTTAGGGCATGAAGCAAGAAGGGGGAATTAGAAAAAGGGACCTTTCCACAATGGCCGATCATGTAAAAAGGGATGGGTGCCCATGGGATTTTAGGACTTGTATATAAAGTTCAAAAAGTAAATGAAAGCTCATTCTTTGGTATGTGGCTAACAATAGTACTCTCTTCTTCTTTTTTTCTCTTCACCTTGCTTGTGTGTGTGCTCTTAAGAGATAGAGTGTGAGAGTGTGAGGGAGTGAGTGAGTGTGTGGGAGTGAGGGATCAAGAGGGTGAAGCTCTTCACCATCTCCTCTTCTCTCTTCTCTTCTCTTCTCTTTGCTCGCACGCGCGGCTATGGTGGATGGAGCTTGGAGATGGAGGAGGCTTGAGGATGCTTGAGCTAGCATCTAGGATTGTGGAGCTATCGGTGTATGTGAGAGTGGAGGCAACTCATGTCAGCATCAAGGTAAGCTTAGTACACCCCGAGAGGATCGACGGCGCATCGGCTAGGTGAGAGATAGCCATGAGAGCTCCTTGAAACGCTTGAAACAATAAGCGGTCCATGGGTCTTGGCGGTTGAGCGTGAGCTCTCACTACATCCATCTTCAGAGACCTCCTATACAAGAATAAGAAAAGCCATCACATAAACATGGTGGCATATGCTTAACCTGGCACCCTACTAAAAAATGTGTTAAAATTCAAAACACAATCAACAAACACGTATGTACAAAAACAGTTTGTTAAAAATTAATGTAATCAAAACAATTCATTGTTTTACATGCACTTAGACATCAATCACTATGACTATTAGACTTAAAATTTCAAGATTCTAAATATTAAAATGTTACTTTTTCTCATTTTATGGTTATTTCTTATTAAAATTACATATAGATGATGGCATTTTTTGATCAAGTATATGACCTAAATCCCCATCCTATCAAAATAATATAAGATAACCGTGATATCAGCCAAATGCATGACCAAATGCCCATAATTAAACTATCATAATGTAGCCCATCAAGAAGCAGTGTGGGAGCTTTCACTCAACTGCCAAGACCCACAGACCGCTTATTGTTTCAAGCGTTCCAAGTGAGCTCTAATGGCTATCTCTCACCTAGCTGACGCGCCGTCGATCCTACGAGTGTAGTGAGCTTACCTTAGTGCCGATACGAGTTGCCTCGTCCCTTCCACACACCAGTAGCTCCATGATCCTAGATGCTAGGTCAAGCATCCTCAAGCCTCTTCCACCTCCAAGCTCCATCCTCCATAGCCGCGTGCGCAAGAAGAGAGAAGGGAAGAGAAGAAGAAGAAGAGGAGATGGTGAAGAGCTTCACCCTCTTGATCCCTCACTCTCACACGCTCTCACTCCCTCACACTCTCACACTCCCTCCCTCAAAAGCACACACAAGCAAGAAGGTGAGAAGGAGAGAAGAAGAAGAAGACTCCCTTTGCCACACACCAAAGAATGATCTCTTATTCACTTTTTGAACTTTATATACACAAACCCTAAAATCCCATGGGCACCCATCCCTTTTTTACATGGTCGGCCATTGTGGCAAGGTCTTTTTTCCATTTTCCTCTTTTAGTCTCGTGCCTCTAGCCTACACCCATCTAATATTTTACAATGGGCACAGGAGGGAGCCTGGCACTCTTTTACAAGGATTTTTCGAGTTTTTTGAGGCGCCTTTTCTTTTAAGGTTGCGCTATTTGTTACGGTTCATCTTTAGAGGCCGCTTGCGTGTCTTTGCTCTTTCTTCATATTCCTTTGCTTTTTCTCCATCTTTTGCCATCTTGACTTGGGGTTAACAAGCAGTCTAGCAAAATTCATGATCAAGTGTCTATCCATACCTAAGGAGAAAGGGAGGATGTTACAAGCAAAATGACACCTCTATGCTAAGTTTGCAACACATTGACAAGTTCATTGTGACATACTTGCTAAAAGACACTCAATTATTTTTATAATTAAGTGCCTAATTGACAAGCACCCTGTGCCTTCACACACACACACACACACACACACACACACACACACACACACACACACACACACACACACACACACACACACACACACACACACACACACACACACATGAGGTATCATCACATGTATATGTCAAATACATAACATATACAAATCCACATGTCCCACAACACATAAACACAAAAAATTCAGCATACGAATAATGAGTGATGTAACATGTATAGCACATGCTAATCAACAGACTCCACATGGCCATGCACATGCATATGGTTTGCATGCAAACACATAGTGAGTGATAGGAGAGGACTGTCTCATCAATCCTCATCACATGCATATGTCTAGTTTATGATGAATGCTAATGGCTCCACTACCATGCATGTGTGTATGTGTGTGTGTACACAGACACAAAATACAAATAATGAGTGATGTAATATGTTTAGCACATGCCAATCAATAGGCTTCCCATGGCCACACACATGCATATGAAGTGTGCATACAAACACATAGTGAGCAACAAGAAAGGACTACCTCATCAATCCTCATCACATGTCGAGTTCATGATTCATTCCAACAATCCCCCAAGTCCTTTTTCATAGATTTGGGACATGTTGGCCTTTTGATATTGGGCCTATTGGTAGCCTTGATGAGATGTATAATTTTCTTGGTAGGTCTGCTAGGAAATAAAAAAAGCATAGTAGGCTCTTATTTAGTTATCAACTTGTCTGCTACGACCTTCTCAAGAGTAAAGAAAAATTAGTATAAACATATCAACATGGTAATCAGACATCCTATTTATAGATAATTTTGAGTAATTACATGAACATACAATTCGTAGGTATGAGACTATGTTATTTAAAATTAAGTACTAATGTTATTTGAGTCATTTTGTTCACAACTAGTAGAAAAGGCTTGCCCTATGGAGTCAATAGTTCTAAGTGATTGTGGGATATTTGCGCAATTTATTAGGTGGAAATTTGTAATACCATGTCTATGTATGAGAGCAATGAATAGTTCATATTGAAGCTCATGAAGGTATTAGTGATGTTGACTTTGTTCAAGATATCACTACTCAAAGGTATGTCAAGCTAGTTTTTGGTGGTTGACTCTAATGGGTGATGCTTGGTGATTTGCTCATGCTTATGATGTTTATCAACAATTAGGAAAGCCTAGCTTGAATGATAGGATGTTGCATAACTATGTTCTCTTGTTGGAGCATTTCTAGAAGTGGAGATTAGACTTTATGGATTTGATTATGCCTCCAAGCTTATATAATGGTAATCACAATATTTTGTTTACTATATTAATTATCAACTTTTGAGTGGTAGCTAAAAAGTTTTTAGGAACAATATAGATAAATGACTAGCCTAATTTCTATAGGAATATTAGAAGCAAGAAGGCAAGAAAGTCCTAGCATGGAAAGGCAGCTAAGGGATAAACTTAAGGGGAGCAAAAGGCTGAGGAATGATGCATGGTGCCAGAGTATCAGAATCCCATGTGTATGATAGTTGATTGTTGTGGTGTGACTTGTCTCAAATAAGTATCCATAAGATAATATTGTCAAAATTAGGTTCAAAATCCTAAACAACCTCAATTAGCATAGCAAAAACATGAAAACAGATAAGAGGGGAGTGAGGTAAAAACTCAAGAGCACACATGCAAAAGCAATGGAGAATTGAGAACATAGAGAGATAGGGCTGAAATCTTCTTCTTCTCCTTCTTTCTTCTTCCACAAAAAATAATAAGTCTACAACATAATAAAAAACTAATATGAAAGTATCACAATGTATGCACATGTGGTCACTAAGTGTAAACTTGCTAAGGAAAGAAGAGGTGGCACAATGAATGTGCCATAACCAAGGATGGGCTACATGGGTATAGTCTAGTTGTAGAATCACTGGTGTATCCTCATGTTGGTCACCCAACATGCCAATGGGTAATACCCTACCACAACACCAATATGTGTAGTGGATGCCATCTCGTGTAGAGCTAGTCATCTCAACACACCCCTTTGAGCTTAGCATGAGCTCATGAACTTGAAGCATAGATTGAAGCATTGAAGTTTCTCAACTCCCAAGGCTTTATCATGTCTTAAGTGTGGGACCATGCAGTAGCACTCAAGGAGATACATTGTTGATGAAGACCCATGAAGTTGTCAATGATGAAGAATACACTCCTCAGCTCAAAATCCACTCATGTGGGAATAGTAGAGGAGTCTCACACCCCATAACTCACCTCACTCAAAGAGGAGTAAAGGGAACCCTTGTCTCACACTCGGTTTAGAAATTGACAAGAGGGATGGCTTAGAGGGAGTTTGCCAATGTGCACAATTGGTGGTGTATTAGTGCATCCCAATCCATTTGGCATAGGTACTAGAAGGAAGGCTAGGGAGCCTTATAGTATAGTGCACTGAACAAAGTGATATGTCTTAATGTGGCAACAGCGGCCCGTCGACCCGTGTGTGTAGAGGGAAACAAGAACGTACTTGATTGCCAATTATCATAACATCCCTCAAACCTCACCTCTGAATGGATTGAAGAAAAGATTACTCATGCTTAGTTCCCTCTCTGTATCACATTCTATTGGTAGACATAGGATGGCAACCCAATTCCTCACATCCATTGATGTAACCCTCACTGCCACTTGTGCAAAGGTTTATATGCCTTGTACACAATTGATGGTACAATCATGCATCTCACCTTGTGCCAACATAAAATGCGAGAAGGAAAGCTAGGGATCCTTATAGTACCATACACATGAACAGATCATACTTTGTGCATTAAGAGATCCACCAACCCATGCATGCAATGCCCATTCACATATCTTATCTGTCATTTGGATTTGAAGGAAAAAAGGTTGGTCTCTCATCCCACCCTCTATCTCACACTCTGTTTATGAATACAAAGGGTAGTCGATACTCGTATTCCCATCCAATTGGGATGAACGCTCACATCACTCACGGGACTGTCGATGAAGATCAGCTTCATCTTATCGATATCAAGTAGGATTTGTTGATGAAGAGGCATACCCTAGGAGGTAGTCGATAGATCACAAACTTGAATTACATGGATGATATATTGTCTGCTGTAGGTGTTAGCCGTACTATGGAATCATACGAGACATTGAACAAGGGAGGCAACTATAGAACTACATCCAAAAAATTGCAATGGAGGCTTTAGTTGTGTTCTTGATTGTTGGGTGTCACCACCTTTTCCTTAGCCAGCTTCCTACCCAAGGGTGGTACTACCAAGGGTTTGTTATGACATGGAATTTATTCCTTTTCTTCCACAATAATTTATTATTTTTTATCTTTATTTTTTGTCTTCTACTCCCAAGGATATTTCCACCTTTTCTTGAAGAGTAGTTAGTATGGGAGGGGAGGGACCAAAGTCCTTTTCTCCCATAACCTTTTTTCTATTTTTCTCTCTTTCTTTTAAGTAATAAAAATCCCAATATTTAGAATCAACCCTGCCACATTTGTTGGATTGGAAGGAAAGGAAATCGGACAAGGGCAAGAGTTGTGGAACCAAAAGATACATTAGAAATCATTTTCTTTGTCAACAAAATGCACATAATGATGGCTAATGGAAGCAACATTAGAAGCATTAAAGAGCAATGCCAAAGGGAAAAGGGACTATTGGCTATGATTATCAAGATCCCTAGGGAGGAAAATACTTCTTCAAGCGATAACCATTGATTAGAAAGGATCATCAGAGGCATGTATGGCTTGGATATGAAGAGATTCATTAGGGTTGATGCAAGCACCTTGTAAGGGCCCATCTAGTATTTTTGGATCTTTCCATGAAACTTGCCAAAGCGTGAAGGCAAGGATGAGATTACATTCTTTGAAAATTTTTTGTTTGATGAAGTTATCATGGTAGACTTTTTGTTGGACCTGTGTGGCTTTCATGCACTGTAAGGCCATCCTGCGAGTCTTATCCAAACATTCTAAGTTTAGGAGATGACACTATATGGACACTACATCTCCCAATCGTTCAATGATAGCTACTCTCAAAGAGATCAATTTTAGCTCAATTGAAAAGATAGCTTCTATACCATGGACCAACTAGAAAGATGTCTATCCTGTTGTGGCCCTATTGGAGGTTCTATACACCCAAAGGGATTTTGTAAGTCAATCATCCCAATCACAACGATGTGTGGAAATTTTCCTTATCAAGATTGAATATAAGATGTAATTGGTGATTTCAACTTGGTCATTGGCTTTGGGATATTAGGGTGTGGACTTACGGTGGTGGATCTTGTAGATCTATGTTAGCTCTTCCATGATCTTGTTTAGAAAGAGAGTGCCACTGTCACTAACAAGCTCTAAGGGACTACCAACGTGGGGGATAATGTTCTCGTATAGGAGTAAATGCATGCTATTACTATCATCATGTTTGAGAGCTTTGGCTTCATACCACTTCATCACATAATCAATATAGACTAGAATGCATTTATTTTTCTTTCTTTTGGTTGGAGGGTTGATTGGTTGGGCCATGAAGTCGATGCCCCATTTCTCAATGGGTTTAATGGAAGGATTGACATAGCCGCATTGCATTGGATTTGGTAGGCTTTTCCATCCTTTGACAAGCATCACAATTTTTACAATAATTATAGGTATCTTTGTGGAGGTTTGGCCATTAGTATCTATGAGTAGATCTTTCTTGTCCATTACTTCTCCTGCAAAGTGTCCACCATATGGCTCATCACGACATACTTTCAACATGATCTTGATCTCATCTCTTGAAACACATTTTTGCAATATTTCATCTTTTCCTTTCTTATATAGTGCACCTCCCAACAAGGTGTAGGGCGCTATTTCCAACAAAAGCTTCTTTCTCTCTTTGTTGGAGATACTCGGGGGATACTGTTGTGTGGCCAAGGCATTGGCAATGTTTTCATACCATGGAGTTATATTCTCTACTTGAAATAAAGGTGCATTAGGAAGGTTTGGATCATCTTACTCCCCTTCTATAGTTTGAGAGACTCACAAGACAGACGATCGACCACCAAAATCATGATTCACATAAAACTTGAAGTGCATAGATAACACATAGTGTTGAAACTTGTCCAAGGCAAACACCATTGCAAGGTACTCTAACTCAGTCACTATATAGTTTCTCTCCCTATCAGTGAATTTTGGCTTACATAATAAATGGGCTAATCCAGCTTTGAGGAGCCTTTTTGGCAAAGGACTGCACCTAGCCCTTCTATATATGCATTAATATACACATGAAACTTCTTTGTCCAATCAGGAGGTTGCAAGATGGGTACTTTAATTAGACATTCCTTCAGAGTATTGAAGGATTCTTCACAATCATCTGTCAATAAACTATGAATATTTCCACAAGAGCTTATGAAAGGGGATTTCCTTTGTTGCAAAATGTGCAAGGAACCTCCAATAGTAGCCCACATGACCAAAAAATCCTCTCAACTATTTTAGATTGGTTGGTGCAGTAAAGGTCTATTACTATTCTTTGTGCAAAGATAATGTGGCTCAAAATAATTCTTGAGAGGAGACTCAAAAGATGGATTTGTCAAGGCTGAGTGAGATCATATACTCCTGGCATCAAGCAAACACTGCTCTAGGTGTCCCCAATGATTACAAAGTGGACTGAAGACATAGAAAACATCTAGATATACCTTAATGAAATCATCTAGGTGATTTTGGAATGTGGCCATCATAACTCACTAAAAGGTATGAGGGGCGTTACAGAGATACAAAGCCTAAATGGAATCACTCTGTAGGCGTACATACCCCATTCTATTGTGAAGATTGTTTTGAACTAGTTTTCTTCTATAATCTACACTTGATTGTATCCAATAAAACCATCTAGCAAGGGATAGAGTTCATGACCTGCCATTGTGTCTAACAGTTGGTTGGTGAAGGGGATAGGAAAATGATCTTTCTTTGTTTTGGAATTTAGCTTTCAAAAGTCCACATAGATTCGCAACTTTCCATTCTTCTTAGGTATGACCATGATGGGTGAACCCCATTTACTATTGGCCATTGGATAGTTGAGCTTGGCTTCTAAGAGATTCAACAACTTTACTTTCACTAGGGTAGAGTAATTTGAATTCATGCACCTTTGTTGTTGTTGTATATGCTTAGCATCAGACTCTAAGTTAATGTGGTGTTGTCACACAGTGGGATCAATCCCTTTTAAGTCTTTGTAAGACCAAGAAAAAACATCAAGGTTCTCCTTCGATAGATTATGAAGGGTCAACAACTCCTCTTCTGGAAGGCTACTGCCCACTTGGAGATGTCTTTCCGTGCATCTACATCAATAAAAGTCAATTTGTTTTCTCCTTTCACTTCTCAAATGAAAGTCCCATGAATTGCTTCCGGATATAAGAAGTGGTGTTCTTATTTGATGCTTCACGCTAGAACTAGCTTTGACCTTTAGTGGAGACTCATTTGGCTCTTTGGAATGTTGAAATGGTATCAAGGCTATTTCAAAAAAAAATATTGAGAGTTAATTAGTTGTTGAATCGATAACTCACCTTTTAAGTATGCATCCAAGAATGTCACATAATAGGGACCACCTAAATTTTATTCAGGTTGCATGACTAATGCTTGTTGGCAAGGTGTATCATCATCCTTTCTCGAGAAGGGTAGTTTAGGGTGATAAGAGACATTGTTAAAGAAAGGCTTATTTTTATTAATCCAATTTTAATAAATCTTTTGCATATGATGAGATTCATTTACTAGTCCAAGGTACCATAGTCATTCTATCCAACATCATAGGATCATGAGTTTCTATGGCCTCTGGGACATCCTCCTCATTAGTATACTCTTCTAGTTGGATAGTTTCTTCCATATCACTTTCGTAATCTTCCTCTTCACTTTCATCATCATCCTCTTCAAACTCTATCTCTCTACCTCTATGGGGGCTCTGTAAGATAAGAACAATCCCTCTCTTTCTACATTTGCTTCTGTCTCTGGCTCTGCTATGTTTCTGTAATAGGGAGAGTAGCATATCCATGCCTCTATCTCACTATCAAAGGTAATTTTAGAAGTCATTTATTATTCTAGTAGAAAGTATTTATCCATTAACAATGACTTTGCATCTTTCAGGAGTTGGCTTTCAATGCCCATTGTTAGGAACTATGCTTCTGGTTTCTTTGGGAAAATTTACTTGACATCGTTGACTTTAGCTAATATTCCATCCATTGCTTCATTGGGAGAGTCAAAGGAGTCTTCTATGGAGGTGGATCCATTTCCTTTCTGGGAACCATAGAGCTTCAACACCACTTTCTTGGGTCCCCTACCTCTAGGGTTAGGGTTCCTTTACACCAATCCGTCCTTCCTCATGCTTCAAACAAGCATGGTCTTCCAAGTGATAAAGGGTAAGATGTTTGTAAGAGTTGGGCTTTACCACTAGGTATTTCATCCAATAAATTATGCTAGCAATTGTAGTCTTGATGTAAGAAAGGATGCCCAAAGGCTTGATTATGCTCTAATCAACTAGTCTAATGAGCCATCGAGTGGGTTGCATGCCTTGTAAGCCTTGATCTTTCATCGCTACATCTATCATGATATTCATTGAAGAGCTTGTATCTATCAATGCACTTGCAATGCAACATCCTTCTATCCAGATGCTAGTCTCTAGAGTGCCAGGTTCCAAGAAGGCATTAGCCACCTCCACTTCTTTCACAGGCTCTAGGGCCTTACTACTTTTAGTAACAGTTGTATGATTGGAAATCCTTAGCCCATTTCTTCACTTGAGAATTCTTTTGAATCTCTTTTTGTAATAACTAGGAGACATGATAAACAATTATTAGAATGAAATTAGGGTGAAAGGTATCCAAGTCCTTCACCAAGTCATACTCCTTGATAGGGGTCCATGGGCTTTTCCAATCGGCTAGGGAATGGGGTGATACCCACTTTTATTTTTCCTATTTCTTCACACAAGGGATATATCACCACTTCATCTATTACTGGAGGTACATCCATCTCTTCTATATCTTGGTCCTTTGGTTCTACATCTTGGACCATCTCTATAACCTTCTATGGCACTGGACTATCCTACATTATACTGTCCTGTATTGTACTACTATGTGGCTCTGTTGGGAGCTTGAAATTGACAATTGTTGTATGTGAAACATTCTCTTTTGGAATGGTTGGTTCTCCTTTCTTAGCACATGTAACTATAGCTACCTCCAATTCTAGCAAATTGGAGGTAGGCTCTTGATTCCTTTATTGGTTGTGTATGGCATTAGCCTTGGACTAGGAGACACAGTCTCTAATAGTGTGGTCTTATCCTTTGCATTGACTACAAAGGGGCTTGTAATCCATGGATCTTCTAGGGGTTGGCAATTTGGGGAGATGTGACTCTTCTCTTTGCATATGTAACATTCCACTTTTGATCTCTGTCTACCACCAGACTGTTTTCCTCTATAACTTTGGGCAGGGAATCTTACTTTTCCATCTTTTTTCCTTCTTTCATGCATCTCCTTCAGAGATTAGATATCCTCTGTGTGGTCCTTTCTTAGATAGTACAAATATAAGGCTCAAGGAATAGATAGTTTTCAAGTATATTCAATAGCTAAATGTCCCGCTTGATGATAGTGGGATCAATCTATCACATAGAGCTCTCATCAAGATAGTGACATATTTCTGCCATTGAGGAATGCACTTCTTGTAGAAAGTATATTTGTGAATGAAAATATATAATTCTTCAATAGTAGCAAAATTCTACAACCTTCCATTACTTTTCTTCCTCTCCAATAGTGCCAATGCTTCCATTTTCAGCCTTTGCTGGTGCTTGTTGATAGTAGTTTCCCTGGCTAAGCGCAAAAAACATGGAGCTCTAAGAGGAAAACAAAGAAAATGGAAAAAATATTTTAAGAAAATCTATGTTTTCACACCAACAAGCATGTTCTTCATACTTTAATTAACCACAAGAAGAAAAACAACACAAACAATAACCAAACTTCATGCAGCATCATATAGTGAAACTCCCATGGATTTATCACAATAAATCTTCAATTATTCTTTATCGAAACCATCAAAGAACCAAAAAAATGCAAAGAAAGGATGAAATTTGAATGAAATTCATCACATAGTATTCATATTTCATCATCTTCATAGTCGTTCTCTCAATCTCTCTTATGTAGATACAATATTTCTTCATAGAAATTTGCTCTCTCTCATGTACTATCTCTCTCACATATGCTCTCCCTCAATAGTATATGATAATAAAAGATAATGATACTCAATAATCCTCTATTGATAATGAATATCCCTCCCAAGAGGTATTCCTGATATGAAGGGTCACCAAAGCCACTACAGTGTCCCTTGGGAGCTCATTAGTGTCACTATCACTTTAGTCTTCAGTTCAAGTCTTCATCAACTATTTCTTTTGTCTCTTCAAGCTATTAAGAGCTTCCATTCTTATCTTTCCAAGATTAAAAAAAATCCACAAGCTAAACATCCATCCATCAGAACATTTACAAAAGTATGCAGAAGTCACCAAAAGGCATACAAAAGCTCAACAATATACTACAAAAGGTCTATAGAAGGCATCAAGAACATATAGCTCAAACTAAAACCAACTCAAACCATCAAAAACCATCTAACAAACTCTCAATCATATCTTAATAATTCCTCAAACTACTCATTTACAATCATAACCTCTCAAAAAGAAAGAAAATAGACCAAAATAGAAACAAAATGGACCCATAAGAATCAAATAGACACACTACAGAATCAATCAAAATATCATAACTCAATTGAAAGCCATCATGAGCTTCTCAAACCTACTCAATCCATTCCAAAACACTTTAAAGCACTTTCAAACCATCCAAAAACCAATCAATCAACAAACAAACACTACCTAAAATCCCAATAAAAACTAGCTAAAAATACAATCATTTCAGTACTCAAAACAACTCCATGTATATCTTTTTTGTAGTAAATCAAACTCAAACTACATGGCTCTCTCATAGAAGTGACTATCACCTCGATGCATGACCTCCTCATAAAGGACTCACCCAAATTTATCACCATAACATAGTTTATGGAGGGTGCAAATTGATCAGTAGTTTGATGTCTATCTGTGGGAGCTTTCACTCAACCGCCAAGACCCACGGACCGCTTATTGATTCAAGCGTTCCAAGCCGAGCACTAATGGCTACCTCTCACATAGCCGACATGCCATCCATATCTATGGGTGTAGTGAGCTTACCTTGATGCCGTTCGAGTTACCTCCTCTCCCGCACACTTCGGTAGCTCCAAGATCCAAGTGCAAGCTTCAAGCAAGCTCCATCCTCAAGCTCCACGCTCCAAGCTCCATTGTCGCGAGCAAGACAAGAGAAGAGAAGAGAAGAGAAGAAGATAGGAGAAGATGGAGAGCTTCTCCTCCTCGGTCCCTCACCCTCACACACTCACTCCCTCACACTCTCACACTCCCTCTCTCAAGCACAAGCTCAAGCAAGCAAGAAGAAGAAGAAGAAGAAGAAGAGGAGAGCTACTTTTGGCCACACACAAGAATGAGCTTTTCATTCACTTTTCAACTTTATATACAAAACCCTAAATCCCTTTTGGGCGGTCATCCCCTTTTCCCCTTTTTACATGGCCGGCCATAGCCTAGGCCCTTTTTCCCATTGTCCTTCTATCTTCCTAGCTTCCTTTCCACCACCCGTCTACATTTACAAATTGCACGGGTGAGAGCCCGGCGCTCTTTTACAAGATTTCAGGGTGCGCCTTTTTATTTTAAAATGTGCCTTTCCCCTTTTGCCTTTGCCTTGGACTTTTAAGGTTACCCTTGCGATTTTGGCCTTTTCTCCTTTTCTTTCTTCAGTCGGGCTACCTTTTTTCCGCCTTTGCCCTGCGTCTTTTCCACTTCCTTTTGCTTTCTTTGTGTTGGGGTTAACATTACCCCCCTCCTAGACGAGTGCCAGTCCCATGGCACTTACCATCGTAGGTAGCAGGCTATAGCATGCACTGAAGACGTGGGTGACAAGGACGCCTGTGGTTTCCATGGAGGAGTGTTGGTGGTGGTGTGGCAAAAGGTCCTGGGGGCTTGTTGGTGGCCAAGATGGCTAGTGGAAGGTTGTTGGAGTTGGTGGTAGGGCATGCTGTGTTGGGGATTGCATGGATGGCCAGCACAAGTGTTGGTTTGTTGGGGATTCTGTGCATGACGATTCCTTGCGGGCTTGTTGGATGGTAAGGGACAAGTATCAAAGTTGAGTGTTGATAAGGAGCAATTGGAATTTCGTTGGAGGCTTCGATACCTGCAATTTGAAAACCTCTCGTGTCATCTCTCCCTAAGGGGTAGTGCTAGTCTTCTTATCGTGCACAAGACATATTTGATTAGTTTGGGAGACAGGTCGAACTCTAAGCAAGCTGAGAGTATTGTCCTGCACTTGAGGACCCAAACTGTGCATATACTTTGGTGCAGATATTATGTAAGTGCTCGTGCATACTTAGATATTACATAGTTAGAAGACCGTGGGCGAGTTTCTCATAACAATTCGTGGATGAAGCAAAGTTGTCCATGTGGAGGAGTATGCATGAAGGCATATGAGACATCCTTTGCATTGTGACTGCACGATGTAGCATAATGAAATACAAGGACACCGCACTTTTAGTAGCTGGAAACTATTGGACTCGCTTGATGAGTACGGTGTACTTTTCATGGCCAATCGGGCGGTGCTTATCACCACTGATTGCAATGGTATGAAGGCAGAGTGCAAAAGAAAATTGTGCAAGTGGGTCAGGGTGACAGGTCTAACCCTAGGCGAGATAAGCTCCCCAGGTATGTCCCGCCCTTGATGTGCCCTGAACAATTGTGGGTGAGTGTAAGGGGCTAGGGGACTAGGGACGAAGCCGGTCAACCAAGGTCACCAGATGTACCTAATTTGAGGGCCCCTAGGTGCTGTGCTGTGATCGTGGGTGCTTCTTATTTTTCTAGTCATTTTTTATTTCTTTCTTTCTTTTTCTTTTTCTTTTCTTTTTATTTTATTTTATTTTCTTTTTCTTTTCTTTTCTTTTCTTTTCTCTCTCTTTTTTTTTTTTGCCTGAGTACAACCATTACAATATATTGAGGCTATCAGCCTTTCAATGGGTTGGAAAATGTCAAGCTTCGAAGGCTCAGAAAATGAATAGGACAATGAGGATGGTGCCCTAGCCTCTCTGTTAGAGAAGCAGTTGGCGAAAGGGGGAGATACACTTGAGATATTGCAACCCTCCCTGCGACACATGCAATGTGGGTACAATTGAGGTAACGACTGCCGTGAGGCAACTATAGAGCCTGACCCAGAAAGGGGCGTGGCAATGTGGGCGATTGGCAAGGGTGCTTTCGGCAGCCTGGCTTTGCCGCGGCTCGTTGTGGGGTTGTGGGTGTTGCGGTGATTGGCATTGAGCATTTTCGCACAGGGACCTGTATTATCCTGCATCCACTTGTCGCTTCATGAGAGCATATGCATTATGTATGCCGTAACTATAATAAATCAGTGCAATGCAAGGAGACATCACTTATTTGAATTCTATGGTGTTGACTAGATATTTCTCACCTACGCTTGATTAGCTTTTTCTTTTGCTAAAGGCGTAGCATATATTAAACGCAGATATGATAAGTTCATACAAGTCAGGAACATGTCAACACTTAACAAGTCAAGAACACTCAACCATTTAAAACAAAAAGTCTTGGATAGTTATCATTTGATAAGCCCCTTATGCATTATGGGCTACTCGATTTGTACGAGGAGGGGCGAGTCTGGATGGCCAGGTGATTGGGGCTTTGCTGGTGTGGGACTCTCGTGGGGGTGAGCAGGGAACATGTCGGCCGAGATATGAATGGTGTAATCCCGGCTCGCTACCATCTCCAAAATTTCTTTAAATAATTCATTAAATTCTTCTTTTTCCCGAGCTGCCCTTTCTGCCTTTGAGCGTCTGGGGCCCGAGCAGGAGCTGGAAGTGCGCACCGCTAGTGTTGCCACCTGTTGCGCGTTTCGAGTCTCGACTTTCTTGACTCGAGGATTCTTCGGCCTTCGCCCTGGGCAATGTCGCTTAGGGCCTTGCTTCTTGGCATACCTCTTGATGGTGGGCACATAGCGCTCCGGCGGAGGGGCGCGTGCCACATGCTCTTGCCTTCTGCGAAGGGCGTCTTTGCAAGCCAACTCTCCATGATTCTCCATGCGTTCCGCCAAAAAAGGAAACCTGCAAGGTGCGAACCAAGGGTTAGACCTTGATACAGGACACAATTGTTCGCATGGAAGGGATTTTAGTGTGGTTTATCAAGTGCATATGACAAGAAGGGGAGGGGTGAGGCATGCGGTGTTTGTTGTAGGGGAATGGTCCCCATGCTGATGTTCGTGTTGCCTCCAGTCATTAGCGGATATTAGTTTATGCTAAGTTGCGTGGACTGGTTGTCGTGGAGTGGGACTGGGTACATCCTCAGGAGGATAGACCAAAAAGGGAAGAAGGTGTATAGGAAGGGACTACACCCTGTCTACACCATTAGAGTTATTGGTCAAGGCCTCCTATGGCGGCAATATGGGTTGCATGCCCTTCACTTGGAGGTGGGGCTGGTCACCCGACTTGTAAAAGTGTGATGTGAGGAGGACCTGAGGAGCTTAGCCTGTCAAGCCCGACTCTTCTCCCTACGCTTGACTATCATTGCTTGTGTGTGTTGATATTTTTTATACATGGTGACACAAAAATCAGTGTTTATTTATATACATATCTATCAATCCATGTCACATCATGAGGATAAGAACCAAGTGTAGAACTCGGGGTTGTACCGGAGCATGGCACACGCATCTAGTATTCGTGGCAGCTGACTTAATACTGATAGATATTTTGCCACATCGAGTAGCATGGAACCTTGACCGAGTCTACTGGCAATATGTAACTCCTCTTCGGTGAGAACCTTATCAATCAAAGGGCCCTGTAGCCTAGTCCCAGCCAAGTTCGCACCCCGAATGTTAGTGAGCACTCGAAGGGAAGTTGGTGCCACATAGGTTGGGTCTCTTTGAGACCGCCATTTGGCCAATCGCTCTTCTGAGACCGTCATGATTTGAGCCCCTAGTTCGGCCATTACGACGTGGCTTTTGCACCAACGCCGCTCAAATTGACTCTGGCCTGTTGACAGCCACTTTAATAGCTCTATGTCTACGAGATTCGGTCGACAGAGCACTTCATTGAACGTGACGGTTAAGCGTAGTTCGTCAGCCTCCTCGTCAGGGATGAGTCGCATCTGTTCATGCAGGAGCCTATCGTAGTGCCCGTTAAGATGTTCTTGTTCTTCCCATGATAGAGGGAAGGTCACGTAATCTCCAAGCTGCTCCTTGGGGATTGTGCCCATGTCCGCAAGGACGTAGACACGTGCGACCACTTTGAGCTTAGCCTCCAACTCAATTAAGCATTCTGCGACACTTCTATGTTCAACGAGGGCTTGCTCGGTTGCCATCTCATGCAAAGTTCTAAGAGCTTCCTTAGGCTTTAGCATGGCTGGGGGCTCAAGCCTAGATGAGCAAGATTGGTCAACTCTAGGATTCCTTGTGCTCTTGGGGTTCTCATGTTTCTCCTGAGGTTTTGTTGTTATTTCGTCATGGTTCTTCTCGGATGTGACTGGTATAGATTTGTCACCCTATTGTGACAGCGTTGTATCCACTCTTGATTGATCAATGTGAGTTCTATTGTCAGTGGATAGAGTGTTGCAAGCAACTGTTGATGGCAACGGTTGCTTTGGTTTCTTAGAACACACGGATGTGTCTGGGGTTTCACCGTTATTAGGAGAGGCATCAGTGGGTTCATTGGTGGGTGGACTCGATGCTTTATTCATCAGCTCTCTAGTGCCCTTCATCTCAATGTTCTTGGGGTCCGCACCCACCTGCATCTGTTGTTGTTTTCTCTACTTTCTCCTCTTTTTCTTGGTCAATGAAGGTGCCTCTCTCAACAACTCAGGACCCTGGGCTATATCGACTGTTGATGCGCTTGGTCGGGCCTCAGCATTTCCCTTCTCTAGCGTGTCCTTATGGGACATAGCCGTGGTTGAATAGCCTTGCCCAGTTGTGAGGGCACAACTGCTGCCCTTTTCGGAGAGTCTAGCTTCTCAACCAACTCCCTTGCGTTTAACTCCTCCAGCCTAGGCTTTAGGCCCTTTGAAAGTGCTGGAGTTTTTGAGGAAGTTGGTTGCGACACCTCTTCCATAGGTGATCTTCTAAGGACACGTTCCACAAGGGGCATTGTCACGGCCAAGGGCTGTGACTGCTGTGATCCCGGATTGGAAGTAGTAGCGACTAGTTCAGTGGGCAGGCTACCCTTGGTGGATTGTGGTGTCAAGTACCTAGGGTGATCAGAAGCAATTGCCTCTTTCGTTGGCCTTTGTGAACTCATTTGTGTAGATCAAACATGAGCAGATCTAGTCACTTTAGGTGGCTCAGGCATATCCTTGGGTCGAGAGCTACAGATGGCATCATGTCCCACTTCTTTGACGGTTGGAAGCTTAGATGGAGGTAGAGATTGGAATTGAGCAGTCGCCTTTGAAAACTGCTGTGGTGCTTCTTGTGTCTGGTTGGGAGAAGAGGGCGTAGTAGATCTAGGACTCCTAGGTGGACGTGGCACTAGCTGAATGATTTTCTCAAGGCTATTAGACGATTGTGCCATTTGCTTTGTTGAGCGATAAGCCTTGCCATGAGCAATGTTGTGCCTATGATGCTTGTTCTCCCCTTGGGAAATCAAAGGCACCTTGGGCACAAACAATTTTTGTGCCTGCTCAATGGCTACGTATGACATCTGTCTGTTTAGCATGCTAGGCTGGGGCTCTTTCCTTCGAACAATCATGTCTGGTTTCTTGCCTTGAGACCTAGATTTTCTCTTAGATTTCCTCCTGTGCTTCGTTGCTTTTGATGCACTCTGGCCTTCAATCGACCCGGGAGGTTTGGCAAGGGGTTTTGGCACCCAGATCCATCGGTTGCCTGCATAATACCCTTGAGCCCGAAGCAACGCCTTGGATATCCATCGTGGCATTGTGTTGGCTCTCCATCGACGCCTCCGTCTATAAGGCTTGGGCTTCTTTTGGGGTCTTCTATGATATTTGTAAGTCCAAAGCCCGTCCTTGGCATTGTCTCTTGACCTTCTTGTTTCAGGCCTGGCCTCACTCACTGGTTCTCGTTGTTCGACCTGTGCTTGTATCAGTTTTTCCAACAAGTCCTTGCTCTCGTCAATAGGCTTGACTATTACGTCAGCACCTTCCTTGCCTTTCCCTTGAGGTTCTATGAGGTCACCCTTGCTAAAGGTGGTGACTATCCTCACACCCGGTAGTGTCAGGTGTATCCTCTGTGCTACATAGTTAGCCTCACACTTGGTCGCCCTTTTGAAGGGTCTTCCAAGGAGGGTTTCTTTCCCGTAGCTAGCACTATTTGGAGGAACATGAAATAGGATAGGCAAGCTTTCTATTTCAATTGTCACAAGGATTTTGCACTTCCCTATGAGTGCTTGTGGGTGTCCCCCATAAGGGCTAAGAGTTGCACTAGTCTGTGTGAGCTCTGGTTGGCCTAGTAGGGTCCATGATTCATAGGTCAAGATGTTAAAATCTGCTCCTTCATCAATCAGAGCATCGATAGTATGCTCTCTTTTCGTGGTGAGTTTGACCCTAAGATAAGCAGGTGGTACTATGTCTTCATCTTCCGGGTCTTGGCTTGTAAATTTAAGCCTTCTGATAGATGCCCTTGAGTTCTCGACTACACGACCAGATGTGGATTCTCCACTGCTGTCTTGGATCATCAGTGCAGTGCTATTCAAGGTACATCTCTCGTCAAGAGTGTCATGTCTAGTCATCTTCGCATTTGTAGCTTGCCGAAGTTGCATTTTGCTCTGACTAGCCACGATTTGATCACAATATCTTTGTGTTCTCGTGATGTGGCCTTTATGCCCTTGATGGCTAGATTGGCCCATTGCTGTTCTAGGGTCTCTGTTTGTCTCTATTTGGGTACGGGCTTTTGGTTGCTCTATTGCAAGTGGGACTCCATGCTCATGTAGAGCCATTGCTACGCTAGGGTCTAATTTGGAGGACCTGTCACGACGCGTGTTTTCTCTCCAACCTACTCGGGGGAGGTGCGGAGGGGGCAGAGCCCCCTCTGCGGGGGTCCGGGGGGGGAAGTCCCCCCCGGCCCGCAGGGCTGTTACGGTAGACGCCATATGCAATTTGGAGGACCTTCTATAGCCAAATTTTGAACTACGTGCTCTAAATGTTAGCCCGATTATGGATCTGTGATGTGCCTTTAGCTCTACGTAGCCCTTGGGGTCAATTTCGGGGTTTAGTTGCGTCAGAATTTGTGTTCTAGACACCTGTCCGATTTTGACAGTTTTTGGTCCGATTCTAAGATGTCCGATTTTCAGGAGTCCGATTATCAGAACTGGACGTCCGATTTGGGTGGGTCCGATCGAACCATTGGTCCGATTTTGGTCACGTCCGATTCTATGAGTCGGATCAAAAAGTGGTCCGATTCTGTGAATCGGATCAGACAGAGTGTTTCAAGTCTGGCTGGTCCGATTCTGGGACTCGGACGGCTTGGTCCGATTGTGAGTGGTCCGATTATGGACTCGTCCAAGTGTCCGAGTAGGACAGATTGGTCCGAGCGTCCGATTCTCAAAATCGGACGGGCTGGTCCGAGTGCCATGTGGCACATTTGGTCGGGCTGGTCCGATTCTGGGAATCGGACAGTCCGACTCTCGAACTCGGGTGGTCCGATTTTCGGAATTGGACCACAACGAGTTAGTCCGAGTGCGTCGACGGCGGGCGCGATTCCAGTGCTTTTGACCCCTCCTCACTGTCTGGTGTACACAATCACCACAAACTTTTTAAATTTGATCAGGGTACTTGTTGGAAAACATCAGACTCACCTGGAGCAGCACGAATCACTGATGCCTAGGAATCGGGGCAGCGCTTCCTCGTCCTGTGAACCAAAAGTTCTCTCTCTCTCTCACAAGGCAAACCAAGGAAATGAGGTCTGTCCTGACCTCCCAGGCCTCTTAAGGTCCTTTTCGAGCACTGCAGAACCTCACTAGTTCCTTGTCCCCATCTTACCCAGAACTTGAATCTAGTCCCCTGTTTCCTTGTTTTAGCCTGTTATGCAACAACAGAAAACCCCACTGTTTGCCTATTTTTTTCTTCTTTTTCTTTGTTTTTTCCTACCCTAAATGCATCCAAATCACAAAATAAATACCTGCACTACTCCATTCCACAATATAAATCTCAGAAAGCAACAAACCTACTTGCCAAGGAGATCGAATACCATCTTCAACCCCCTCGCTTCCTACCTATCTACCTCAAGCACCGGTTCGGGGGAAACCCCTTACTTTGATGCTCGATTCGAAGAGCGCAAGCGCTCAAGGCTTGAATCCGTATGTCCTGGCAATGGAACCAAAATGTGGGAGCTTTCACTCAACCGCCAAGACCCACGGACCGCTTATTGATTCAAGCGTTCCAAGCCGAGCACTAATGGCTACCTCTCACATAGCCGACGCCCCATCCATATCTATGGGTGTAGTGAGCTTACCTTGATGCCGTTCGAGTTACCTCCTCTCCCGTACACTTCGGTAGCTCCACGATCCAAGTGCAAGCTTCAAGCAAGCTCCATCCTCAAGTTCCATGCTCCAAGCTCCATTGCCGCGAGCAAGACAAGAGAAGAGAAGAGAAGAGAAGAAGATAGGAGAAGATGGAGAGCTTCTCCTCCTCGGTCCCTCACCCTCACACACTCACTCCCTCACACTCTCACACTCCCTCTCTCAAGCACAAGCTCAAGCAAGCAAGAAGAAGAAGAAGAAGAAGAAGAGGAGAGCTACTTTTGGCCACACACAAGAATGAGCTTTTCATTCACTTTTCAACTTTATATACAAAACCCTAAATTCCTTTTGGGCGGTCATCCCATTTTTCCCTTTTTACATGGCCGGCCATAGCCTAGGCCCTTTTTCCCATTGTCCTTCTATCTTCCTAGCTTCCTTTCCACCTCCCGTCTACATTTACAAATTGCACGCCGACGCTCTTTTACAAGATTTCAGGGCGCACCTTTTTATTTTAAAATGCGCCTTTCCCCTTTTGCATTTGCCTTGGACTTTTAAGGTTACCCTTGCGCTTTTGGCCTTTTCTCCTTTTCTTTCTTCAGTCGGGCTACCTTTTTTCCGCCTTTGCCCTGCGTCTTTTCCACTTCCTTTTGCTTTTTTCGTGTTGGGGTTAACACTATCTATAGGAGACCATCTTAAAATAGGTGATGGGGCCAGTAAATCCTATCCAACATCATGATTATGGGCCACTAGAACATTAGCTACATGCTATCTAGCTAGCTACATGGTAACATGAGGGTCTTCTTGAAAAATCCCATATATACCTCAACTACATGCTCGAACTACTTATGTATCTTCTCCTCATGGAAAATAATATCATGGCTTTGCAGATAACCTTCCAAGCTTGAAAATCCCATAGGTAATAGTCCATCTCACCTGCATTCTCATAACTAAGAAAGATACATTTCACTGACTTAGGATCTAGCTTATTATATTTCTCCTTAGATACATAGCAATGTATGGGGATCCGTTTATCAAATGTATATCAATAGTACCTACCTTAGCCTAAAAATTTGCAATAAGCCTACTTAACTAAGTATACTACAGACTCTTTCCTCAATGGTCTTGCTTATGCACACTACAATACCATTTTGGGGCAGGGTGTATGGGGTAGTCAATTTATGCTTAATATCCCTTCCATTAAAAAAATACTCAAATACTTTAGAAAGATACTTGTCCCATTATCAGAACTTAGGCATTTTAGCCTATATCTAGACTAGTTCTCAACAAGAGTAAGTCAATGCTGTAATATAGATAATACATCAAATTTCTAGTTAATAGAATATGTCTAAAATTATGCAAATAATTATCAATGAATATAATAAAGTACTTTATGCTACCCAATGATAGAAATGGCATACATCAAAATGCATAAGACTAGAGGCTCACCCATGTGTATAATGCCAAACTTCTTATGAAAATTGCAAGTCTGCTTACCATAAAGACAATGGCCATAAGAATCAAAAAAATTATAATCAAGAGGTAGAAGATACTACAAATGGGTATGTATTTTTATTTCCTTTAAGGATATGTGCCCAAGGCAATGATGCCATAAAGATATTTATTGTATGCTAGCCATAGCCAAAATATGGCTAAGAGACCCAAATACAAATAAAGGATAGAGGCTACTAGCCTTGGAAAATCAAGAAAATATAAGACTCCCATGGGTAATCTTCCTTGTAGAATCACCAAAAGATGCGTAGTAGCCTATAGTATCCAGGGGTCCAATAGATAGAAGGCCTTTGGTCAAAATCGGTACATGTTATACATTATATAGAGTGAGGAACTACCTGCTGATTATAGTCTCACATCCCCAATGCCAAGTCATTTTCTAGTCACACAAAACCTGCCATGCTATGATAGGACTCAAATCAATCTATGTAGGGTAACTGAAAGGAAGCCCCAGAATCAAGCAGCCAATACTAAGAATATGTAGACAAAATATTGGTCAAATAAGAAGCATCAAGAGAGAAATCTAATAAGATGTACTCTTCATCTAACTCTAGCTACACTACATTTATCTCTTTAATATTTATACTAGATTTACTAGAACAATGTTATGATTATTATTCTTTTTTTGCACTTTTACCTTGCCTTTCTCTTTGCACTTATTATCATGTATCTTATGACACCGCTGCCAAATATGACCATGTTTTCTATAATAATGACAACGTGTGGACATTAATGATGAACCGCAGGGCTAGATGTGTCTGCATGTCTATACTTAGCACATTGGTGGTCATTATGATACTCACATGGCCACTAACTTTTCACTTATTATATTTAGTTTGTTACACCTACCTACAAGTGGCAAAGATATAGCGCCAGTCGACTAGTGTAGTCTACTATGCAATGTTTGACTTAGTAGGCCACTTTCCTTTATGTTGTATCTTATCTATACTTTGTGTACATTGTATAGTGTATTAAAGAAAAAGAAAAAATCAGCAAGAAAACGTTTTGGCCTCCATCTCTCTTCTTGTGTTCTTGAGTGAGATTCCTCTTGTATATAGAGTGTGTGTTTGGCGTAGCAGCTCAAGCAAGTCCCCCCACCATGCAATTCTTGACATGGTATCAGAGTTGTGCCATTGAGAGAGGCTGATTTTGAAGGTTGAAGTGAAGGAAAAGAAGTAAGGTTCAAGAAAGTAAGCAATGGGTAAGAAGCTCTCCCATTCTTCCACTCTTTCTCTTGGATAGTGCTTGTGGAGGCACCGGAAGCAAGGTAGAGTGAAAATCTCAAATTGCTGTGAGATTTGGTGTGTAAGCAAAGCACTGTATATTTTGTAGATAAGTTCCATAGGGCTTGCCTGTAGTGTTTTTGGGCATCTAAGGCCATTTTAGTCCCTGTTTTAGAGCTGCAGGGTTGCGAGCAGCAGTTTCAGGGTACACTGTGATTTCAGTTGTATTGACCGAAAGTGGGTACATAGATTATAGATTTTGAATCTATAATTTCTGAGGTGTTTTTCAAAAATTTAACATAAGGTTTATTTGCAAACAAGTTGCAGATTACATATACTATTGAGTGATCAATGAAAAAGGTTGCTTGGTGTATTGTTGTGCACTTGCTGTGAAAGGTTGCAGAAGACTAGCTTGCTGTGTTGTATCCTTTTTTGTGATAATGGTAGAGAATAGTGGAAATCCCATTATTGAGAAGCTCAACAAGAACAACTACCCTTCATGGAATTTTCGCGTGATGAACTTCCTCATTGGAAAGGGCCTTTATGAGTTCTATTCAGGTGAACAAAAGAAGCCAGAGCTAGGTATCCCTCCAACTGCATATGAATTAAAGGCATGGAAAGAATGTAATGCAAAAGATAAAAATGTGATGTACTGGCTATCTGAAGTCATTGATAATACTATGCTTAGACATATCAAGAATGTAGAAACTTCACATGAAGCTTGGACAATTTTTGAAAACATGTTTTTAGTAAACACAAAGGCATGAAAGATTCAACTCAAGCAAGAGTTGAATACCTTGAAGAAAGGAAAAATGTCTATTAATGAGTATATTTTGAAGGTGAGGAGCATTGCAGATACTTTAGTAGCAATTGATGCAATGCTTGATGATGATAATTTGGTTTCATCCACTTTGAGTGGCCTTAATAATGAGAAGGCATGGAAATTGTTTGTTACTTTAGTATACGTAGTACGGAAGCCATTTCTAGATTTTGATGAGCTGGTCTCTCTCATGGTAGATGCTCTTTGAGAGGCCATGGTATAGACGTGCTAGTGATAACCAGTAAAATAGGTTCAATCAGCAATTTGGTGAAATGCAGGTTTCAGGAGGACGAAGAAACTTTAGAGACAGGGGGAGCTTTAGAGGAAGAGGTGGATGGCAGAATAAACGTTCTAGAAATTTTGCTATTTTTTGCCATTATTGTGGCAAAACAGGTCATATTGTAGCCCATTATTATGCTAACAAGGATGATATTCACAATGGTAAATTGCAGCAAGAAAACTATGCATCATCTTCATGACAGAATGAATAAAAAAATGAGCATTTGTTTGTTATGCAGCATATGATGAATGCAGTTACAAGAAAGGAGACACATGATGATGTATGGTATGTCCATTCAGGTGTATCTAATCATATGACTAGTCATGTTGAATGGTTTGGAGAGATGCAAGACTTCCAAAATCTAGGCTATGTGTAGATTGGTGATGATTCATGCCACCCAATCTCACACATTAGAAAGGTTCCCTTGTCCTTGCATGATGGCCAGACAAAGAGTTTGACAGATGTATTACATGTGCCTTCAACCACAAAGAATTTAGTGTTTGTTGGTCAAATGGTAGAGCAAGGGTTGCAAGTTCGATTCAATACAAAAGGTCATTTGGTAGAAGACTTTAATAATAAGTGTAGGTTGGTCGCAAAAGGAAGTAGAGTTAGTTGCATATTCACTTTAGATGTTGGAATTCTTGCAATGGATGCTGCTATATATGGTAAAGGAAAAGGAGTGGTTGCAGACATTGAAATATGGCATAAACGTATTGGATATGCAAATGTGCAAAGGCTGAAATTAATGCAATCTAGAGGATGGTTACAAGGTTGCATTCTTTTAGACTTGTAGAATTTCATAAAGTCTATGAAGCATGCCAGTTTGGTAAGCAGGCAAGACAACCCTTCTTGCATAATAGAAAAGTGAGCAAAAAAATACTTGATGTAGTGCATATAGATGTTTGGGGGCCTACACAGAATGTATCTCTTGGTAGCACCAAATACTTTATCACATTTATTGATGACTATTCAAGAAAGTTATGGGTATATTTCATGAAGGAAAAGAGTGATGTATTTGAGTACTTCAAATCTTTCAAGGCAGTTGTTGAAACAAAAATAGACTTGAAAGTGAAGTGCTTGAGATCAGATGGAGGGGGAGAGTACCTCTCTAATGAGTTTAGTGGCTTCTTGAGGACTCATGGGATAAAGATGCAATTTACTTTGCAGGTATACCCCACATCAAAACTTGGGGTTGCAGAAAGAAAAATTAGGCATATTACAGAAGTTGCACGGGCATTAATGGCTGAAAAGAATATGCCAAAATATTTTTGGTCTGAAGTTGTCCATACTAATGTCTATTTAATGAATAGAACTTCCATAGCTGCAGTTCATGGGATGACTCCCGAAGAACACTTTACTAGCCGATGTATTACACTTGAAGGTATTTGGCTATGTTGCATATGTTCATGTGCCAGATGAGCTACGAAAGAATATTGATCCAAAGGTTGAAAAATATATTTTTATTGGATACTCTTTAGAGCAAAAAGAGTATTATTGTTATAACCCTATCACAGGTGAGTTCAGAGTGAGTAGGGATGTTATTTTTGATGAGATGAGTAGCTAGTATGCACATGATGGTGATGTATTAGATGATGATAATGATCATGATAGCTATGTGTAGAAAGAAAATCAAGAATCATGGAGTCTTAGTGGACCAGAAACATCATCTGGTACTACACATACAGTGGGCCCTTGGTCTGGGAGACTAAGGAGTAGCCCCACATCTTCAGGTGGATCTATAAGTGTTGCAGGCAAAGACAAAGGAAAGAAGAAAGTGTTGGATGGTAATGATGCATCTACTAGTCATTTGGGATTTGATGGAGATTCTAGTGGTTCAGAGAGTTTGGATGATGAGCTTGGTATTCCTTCAGTCAGGACACCAGGTGTACAAAGAGCTCATACTAATGTAAAGGCTCCATTGAGTGATCTAGTGGTATGAAAGTCTAGCAGGGTCATATACCCTTTTCAAAGATTTGGTTTTGAAGGTTATGTAGCTCACCATTATGCTTATATGGTGAAACTAGTTGAGGATGTTCAGTCCACTTGTTTTGAGGATGCTACTGGTCATGCTCATTGGGATGTAGCAATGGGTGAGGAGATGGCTGCATTAGAAGTCAATAAGACTTGGGATTTAGTACCCTTGCCTAAGGGTAAGAAAGTTATTGGCTATAAGTGGGTTTACAAAGTCAAGCATAATGCAGATGGTTCCATTAGCAGGTATAAGGCTAGGTTGGTTACAAAAGGCTATGCTCAAACGTGTGGCATAGATTATGAAGAGTCATTTAGGCCAGTTGCTAGGATGGCAACTCTTAAATGCGTGATTGGCTTGGTAGCAGCCAAAGGTTGGAGTTTGTAGAAAATGGATATTAAGAATGCCTTCTTGCATGGTGAATTGCAAGAAGAAGTGCATATGGAGCAGCCAGTAGGTTATGAGGATTTAGCGCATCCTGCATATGTGTGTAGATTAAGGAAGGTACTCTATAGGCTGAAGCAAGTAGGGAGTTTATGCAGATGCCTAGAAAGCCTCATTTGGATGCAGTTAGATGTATATTGAGATATGTGAAGTCCACTTAACATGATGGACTTTTTTATGAGGCAAGTAAGGATGTATAGGTCTTTGGATACACAAATGCAGATTGGGCTCGTAGCATGTCAAACAGAAGATCTACTAGTGGATTCATGTTTTGGTAGTGCAGCAGCTACATGGAGCAACAAAAAACAACCTACAATTTCTTTATCGAGTATGGAGGCTGAGTACAGAGGTGCTGCTATGGCACCATGTGAGGTGGTATGACTATAAACATTATTAGGTGATTTGGATGTGTAGGGAGATGGTCCAGTTGTCATTCATTGTGACAACATGAGTAGCATATAGCTAGCTAGGAATCCAGTGTTCAATGCTAGGACAAAACACATTGAGGTGCACTACCACTTCGTGAGAGAGAAGGTACTTGTAGGAGAGATTGACTTGGTATATGTTAGCACACAGGATCAGATAGTAGGCATTGGGTGGAGAGAAGCTTCAAAAGTTCTAAAGCTTACTTGGAGTTGCAAAGATAGAGTTGAGCTTGAGGGGGAGTGTTGAGATGGCAAGCTCAACACATGCGGACATTGATGATGGATCACCTGGCTAGATGTGTCCGCACATCTACACTTAGCATGTTGGTGGTCATTATGATACTCACATGACCACTGACTTATCACTTATTATATTTAGTTTGTTACACCTACCTACAGATGGCAAAGATATAGTTCCAGTCAATTAGTGTAGTCTGGTATGCATTGTTTGACTTAGTAGACCACTTTCGTTTATGTTGTATCTTATCTATACTTTGTGTACATTGTATAGTGTGTGAAAGAAGAAGAAGAAATCAGCAAGAAAATGTTTTGGCCTCCATCTCTATTCTTGCGTTCTTGAGTGAGCTTCCTCTTGTGAATAGAGTATGTGTTTTGTGCAGAAGCTCAAGCAAGTCCCCCCACCACGCGATTCTTGACATGACATATTAGAGAGGACTTACGACCATAAAACTTATTGTGAGACAAAGCTACGAGAGTAAGACCTCTATGAGTCCCTACCATGATGGCCATTATTGCTCTTACATCCTTGAACTCAATGCCCTATCAAGTCAACTGGTTGAAAATCAAATGAATTTAATTCAAATGTGAGGAACCACTAGTCCCTTCCTTCATTGAAGGTCCATAAGGTGTTTCAACCAATATATCTATGATGCAAGACTATGCTTGTCATAAACATTGCATATCTTTTCCAATAACTGTCAAACATTATCCTTAGGTGCAACAACATTGAAGTAAACATGTTTAGACAATGAAAATATTAGGGTGGATATATATAGCTCATCCAACTCATCTTGATCCATATCTTGGTTTTCAATCGCCTAACCTATTTCTTTTGAACCAATATGCACCATACTTGCATCTTCCAATTGGTATAATTTGTCCCATCAGGCTTTTCAATATTAAAAGTAGCACTATCATTCAAAGAACTAGCCATAATGATAGTATAGCAATGCAAAATCTAAGATAACGGGCTACCGCAAGTGACTATAAATCAACCTCCAAAACTCAACCAAAACAAGGGAAAAATAAGAATACCAAAGTATAGAGCTATCCACCAAGTGCAAGCAATAGATTGCCAAAGTATAATGTCTACTCTCCAAGACAATTGTAAAAACTGTAATTATAATAATGCTAAAAAAAAGACAACAATATATGGCAATCCCAATCATAAGCAAAGCCAAGAAAGAAACTCCCACTACCAAGGATATCCAAGCACCAACTAGGATACAAAGAATACAACTAGTAGTGACTAAGCATAGACCAGTAGTACCAAAGACTGTCTCAAAAACTCAAAGTGTTAGTAAATCATATATTCCATAAGAATATACATCACTATTGACAAAGGTAAGTGCCAATATCTAAAGCATATGTAATCAAATCAACCCACAACTAGGAATGGATCTACACCCAATAGCATACACATGAGAGCATATACATGAACCAAGAGTCCCAATGTCTCAAAAAATCGGGCTTTGCCAAGTAAGTGCAAGTTTCTCCAACTAGAAGAAAATCTGGAATGAAATTTGTGCAAGAAAAGCTCAAGACATATACATCAAAGCATCCGAGTAGCCCAAGCACATCACAAATACATTTGAGAGTATAAGTGTCCAATGAAGCTTCAATACTCATAAGTAAGCACAAAATATAAAAGTAACTAACCAAATCCTAGGTACATCAAATGTAGCTCAAATCCAAGTGCCAAATCATGTCATAACCATATTTGGGCTCATACAACAATGTTAGACATCATTATAGATGTGTAGCATACACGAAATACCATGTAGGCACAATAGGCATTCAAAGCCTAAAGCTCGTTGTTGTATGATTTCTATCCAAATTGTTATTAATAATAAAAACTTTGATGAATGAGCTAATCAAGCTCTAACTAGTCCAAAATCCTTTCTAGAGCATCAATGCATCATCTTATCATTGCAAACATTCCCCAGTTGAGCATAAACCAACCAAATGCTTATTGTGCAAACCAGAACTATTCTGTTCTATGTAAAACAAAGAGTTTAAAATTGCACAAAATCAACTCTATGAGTGCTCAATAGATCTCATTGTACTCTTCATTTCTAGCTATAGAACACCTGAATGTGATACCATATATAATAGTTATGGCCAAAATACGAAAGTATTGTTAAGCTCCAATAGCTATCCATGACTTCTACATCATGCTTTGTATTCATTTAAAATAGATAGAATGGCTACTTCTTAGGCCAATTAACACTTAATGAGGCTCAAATAGCCTTGGTAATCTCCTCAACAAGATGAGAGCAAGCTAGAACAAGCTTGGATAAGGGAAGACACAATGCATGCCTTGGGAGGAAGAAGAAATGGTTGCCATGAAGCCTTGAGCTAAAGCTTTGAATCTCAACTAAAGCAAAGGATGAAGAAGCTCCTCATATACCTACTTTGATACTAGTTGAAACACAGAGCTCTAGTGGAAGCACACTAGTAGAAGTAAAAGTAAAGCAAGAGCTATGGTGGATGGAGCATAAGAGAGCAAGAGAGAGAGATACCATATGTGGAAAGTCCAATAGTCACAATGTGCGATCGACCTTCTCTTATTCATTAGTCACTAAAGGCACCTACCACTTGTGGTGTACAAATTTGATGTCACGATATGGGAGTAAATATAGGGTGATATGTACAACAATCTAAAAATGATAGGAACCCTTTGCCACATGCCAATCTTTGATGTTGCCATGTGTGCATTTGACCAAAATTTGCAACCAAGCAAACATTTTCCACGTGGCAAGAATGCCATGTTTTTAGATAATTGTTTGACCTATGATGTCATCATGAATATGACATTCTATAAATATGTGAATATTTGGTCACATGGTACATTTTTTGAGTGAGGTTCCAAACATCAATCTCTATCAAACATACCTCACTTTTCAATCTATTTCAGCAAATATTTCCAACCAAGACCACATGACTTGCAAGTCAATTACTTATCAACTTGCACAAAGTTCTATTGGCTCATATAGATTTTTTTTATTGCATGCCTTGCTACATTATTTCATAAGTTGACATAGGTGGTAATGGTATATGTATTTTTCCTCACACAATCTTAGTTGGGTGATTATGGAAGTTGCTTCATGACTAACTCAGTCAAAAGATTTGCATCTTAATGGCTACTAGCTAATAGAATACATGCACACATACTAGTGTAAAGCTTGTAGAGTTAGAAGATGTTTCTTTGGAGGTCTAGGCTAGTTGCAATCATAATCAACTCCATCACTCCTCAGCATGATGAATAAAATAAAATGCTAGAGATTTAGAATGCAACTTGACCACTTGTATGTATTGAGGGAATGTATATCATGAATTAATCTTGAGAATTTCTTGTATGATCTATGTCAATCTTATGCATGACAAACCATCATAGGCTACAATTGTAGTATTGGTTAGCAAGTTGTATGTATATGATTGGATAATCTTAGAAGAGAACCTATTTTTGTGTGTGTGATATGGCTCAATATATGCTATGTATGAAGTTATATGATAGGTAGGTAAACCCAAGGATGTTTTTAGGTCATTATGTGTGGTAGGTATTTTCTAGATTTGGAATCAACAAAAGAGAACTAGATAGTAGCATATAACTATTACTAGGATTCAAACATTAATTCATCAAAAGTACTTTAGTTTTTTTAGTATAATGCTTCTTATATTGAGTTTGTAGACTATGTGATATACGAATTTTTTTCAATTGCTATAAGCCCTTTTCTAGTTATTGTACCTCGGTACACTAGTTCAAAAGCTTTGTTTTCTTCGATTCTAAACACTTGCATTGGGCACCTAGTGGACTAATGCATAGTCTTAGCAATACTCACGCATCACCCAAAGTACATGAAATTGTTGTATTTGAATTTCTTGTTGGTTATAGGAGGATACCTACAAGTATAGCATGTAGGTGAAAGACAATTTGTACTTGGGCTTAAGAAATACGTGTGCATGTGCACGCATGTGCACACACACACGCATGCACGCACGCACGCACGCACACACGCACATGCACGCGCACGTGCGTGCGTGCACGCACGCATGCACACACACACACACACACACACACACACACACACACACACCCCCCCCCCCCCCCCCAAATAGAGACACACATCTATGGCCTTGCAAGAAATATATAACATAATTTTTCTCTATATTGACCTAAAAACTCTAAATTTTCTAGGTGACTAAAGCTTAAGTTATTTGGTCTAGGTGATGCAAGCAAAAAATTCTTTTAAATTCTTTTCTTGATGGATAAGTTGCGTGATGTGATTGAAAATTAAAAGTTAAGGATATTTGTCTGCATTACATAAGGTATTTGCCTTGCCTAATTCGTAATATTAAAATGTGTACTTCTAATACTAGACACCTAATGTGTGTCCACACACCTTTATGACACATTCTTGAGATCTTCAAGCCTTGGATATGAGCACACTTGTATCCTTCATAGTCTTCATGTCCTCTTTGACTACTTCCACTTCTTCAACTCTCTCCACATGCCACTTTCCAATCCTGACATGGCACTTGCTATTGTCGCTTCCTCCAAATACTCCTCTACAAAGAAATCCTTAAGAAATGATTCCTTTATGGGAAGGTATTTCTTATGGATGGTGATCTCTATAGCTCCAGATAATATTTGTTTCTAATTTCTTGCAAGGGTAAATTAAAGGTCTCAATGATCAAGTAATGAAATGACTAATAATTGCTAGAACATAAATACCTATTGGAATGTTAAAACGATGATATTGTATCATAATATAATTTTTCTAGAAACAGGATGATTACTAAGGTATTTTGCAAGACAATCTTGCAAATAGAGAAGCCTTCTCTCTCTAGTAAAAATCACTTTTCTCCTAAAAGAATATACAAGAGCCTTGCAAAGGCTATCTTTGATGTCTTTATAATAGATCTTTCTAGTTCCAAATTAAGAGACAATATTGATGGTCATTTGATTTGGGATTGTCTAATGTCTTAGTAGGTGTGACTTGGATTATAATTGGGTTCTAGTGTCAACACATGCAATACACATTAACATGGATGGTTCTAACTATATGTTCTTGTTATGGATGCAGGTAATGGGTGGGCCTCCTTCTATATTGAGGCATGAAAAACTATCTCCCAAGGACTTCTAGAAAACACATGGTTTTATCTATACAATTTAAGAATTTAATGACTCAATCATATTACTCTCATGAGAATTTATGTTTTATACTTTTCAAAGTTAGTTGTATCTAGTTTTTGTTAAAAAAATTATAGCCTAACTATATCAATAGTGATTATCTATTCTTTAATGAAACTCTATTTTTTTTAAATTTTACTTTTAATTAACTTGTATGGTATAATTTTTATTGAGGGGATACTTCACTTAAACACAAACATCTAGTTTCCTTAATAACCTTTGGTTGGGTTATCACTATAGAAATTACACGGCATAGTGAACAAAATCTGAGCAAGGAGTAGAGAACACACAACAACTATGAGAAGAATAAATATTTCTTTAATTTAAAACAAAATGATACAAAAATGGCTCTGTCCATCTGTGCACTTCCACTGTGAAGCTTAGATGGTGATCCCCAGATAAATGATATGCGAAGAGCTTAAGGGTAACTGGAAGAACTCTGACTCGGTGAAAGATAGATTGATGATGGATTTAGATGGGTCTTCCTTTTATAGCCCAAGAAGATATTTTGGTTGGCATGTCCGACCATATTATGAACCTTTCCCTAGTCAACCAAGGAATATTCCCTTACTATTGAGTTGGGCGTACTGCCCCTAGACCCTGTCAAGGGGGGTTGCTAGCCCCCTTGAGACTCCCTAGCTAGGGGCCTCTTTTGCAAACCCCAGATCCCAAAATAGGGGCCCCTAATAACTCCCACACCCTGTAACTCTAGATTATGCCTCGAGTTGATACCATCATAACTACTCTATCTAACCCAAAGGTTTGATCTACATAGGTCAACTTTTTTCCATCTGATCACATAGACCTCATGTGACATACAAGTCAGGACCCACCCAATATCCATGCTTACACATGGCTTCTCCTAATGGTAGCCTTACAACTTAGAGCACCATGGATCATTGGTGGCACCTTACAAGGTTGGGGCATTGAGCATATCTAACACCCCCCTCAAGAAGATATTTGCTCCATTCTCCTTTGTTGGATAGTAGACCATCCAACTCTACTATCCCATCCTCGATAAATTCATACACATAGTGATACTAGATCTCAATGTATTCGGTGCGTGCATGAAAAATTGGATTTTTGGCAATGGAGATGCAACTCTGATTGTCACATCTTAGCACTATTGGAGCTTCATTTTGTACTTCCATATGCCATAAGATCCTTGTTAACCATACTACTTCACATGTAGTAAAGCAAGATGCCTTGTACTCCACTTCGATAAAAGACAATGCCACAATTGGTTACTTCTTACTAATCCAAGAGAAGATTCTTGAACCTAAAGAGAAACAATATCAAGAAACTAATTTCATGGGATCGCTATCACTTGCCCAATCTAGTTCCCCATAAGACCACTTTAAAAATTGTATGTGATACCATAGTCAAGAATTCCCTTCAAGTATCTAAGCAGTTGCATCCTAGCTTTCCAATGACTCTCTTGTGATTTGTTTGAGAACCTACTCAAAATACCAACAACAAAATTTATATTTGGCCTAGTGTTACACAAGTAGATGAGGGGCTGGCAACCAATCTCCTATACCTCCTAATGTCTGCAAGTGTTGATGTATCCTTAATGGAAAACTTCACATTGACCTCCATAGGTGTAGCTATCTTCTTACACTTAGTCATGCCAAATTCTTTTAAGATCTCCCATGCATAATTTTTTTGAGAGATAAAGATTTTTCTAGGCAAGACTTCAATTCCCAAACAATAGTGCAACAAGCTCAAGTATGTCATTTCAAACTCAAGCTCAAAGCCTTTCGAGTCTGATGGATCATATCTTCATATTCACTTGTAATAAGGTCATCCACATATAAGACACTCACTATAGAATTTTAACTATCCCTACAAACATACAAGTTAGCATCTGAGCACATGTTTTGAACTTCAAGCCTAAAAAGAATTTATGTATTTGTTGGTGCCATGCTCTAGGGGCTTGTTTCGGCCCATATAATGCCTTCTTCAGCTTACAAACTTTGTTCTTAGAATGGGGGGCCTCAAACCCTAGTGACTGAGTCATGTACACATCTTCCTTAAGGTCCCTATTCAAGAATTCAAATTTGATGTCCATTTGGTAAACTAGCCACTTCTTTTGAGAAATCGCTATAAATACTATGTGAATAGTGGTCATTCTAGCGGTTGGAACAAATAATTCTTGAAAATCAAATCCTTCAACTTATGAAAATCCCTGTATGCAACTAATCTAGCCTTGTACTTTTTTAAGCTACCACCATCAGCTTTGTACTTTACCTTCCAAACCCACTTGGTTCCAATAATCTTTCCTTTTTTTGTCGATCCACTAGTTGCCAAGTATCATTCTTCATCATACTATCATACTCAGCTTGCATAGTTGCTCTCCATGCTGGATCGGCAAGTGCTTCTTCCAAGTCTATTGGCTCCTTTACTGCTATCATAATCTTAGCCCCCATCAAGGCCATATTGACTATGTGAGAAAAAGCCTTTCTTTGCTACTCTATTCTCAATGACCTCCTTAGTTCACCTACCTTTTCCTCAATTGTGGTAGGCATAGAATTGCTACAATCATAGAGATGCTTCACCCATCGCGGTAATGGCTTTTTTGGTGGTGTGATTGTAGGTTGGTAAACATTGTCCTCATCATCTGAGGACAATGCTTCCTCCTCCTTGAGAGTAGGGAGAGCTCTTGGAATAGATTCATTGTGGACTACTTCTTTGTTGGATGATAATGGAAAAACTTATATTCTCATCCTCCACTATATGCGGCTACTCCTTGAACACCACATCACAACTTGCTATGATATTCTTTGCCTCTTGGTCATATAATTTGTAAGCCTTTTGCTCGTCATTATAACCCAATAAGATACATTTTGTGCTTTTTGGATTTAATTCATTTCTCTTATCCTCTGGAGCATGTGCATAACATTTACATCCAAAATTTCTAAAATGTGAGACATATGGTTGCTTACCAAAATAGACCTCATGGGGAGTTTTTCCCTTAAGAGCCTTTGTATAACTCTAATTGAGAATTTAGATTGCAATATTAACAGCTTCTTTCCAAAAATTGGTTAGCAAATCTCTTGCCCTTAACCATCCATCTTGCCATTTTCACAATGATACAATTTCAGTGTTCAACAATACCATTCTACTCTGGTGTATGAGGCGTCATCAATTGATACTTAATTCCTTTGCTCTTGCAAAAGTCTTCAAACTCCTTTGAATTGAACTCACCACCACCATCTATTCTAAACTTCTTCACACTTTTCCATGTTTCATTCTCAACAATTTTTAGCCATTCTTTAAACTTACAAAAAGTTTAAGTCTTATCACAAAGGAAGTATACCCACATCTTCCTACTATAGTTGTGTTGTTGTTGTGATGATCAACATAAATAAGAAGATCCTTCCAAGGCATTTGTAGACATTTTACTGCACAAGTCAACATGCACCAACTCTAGAGAAGCCTTGCTTTATTCTTGCTTTCTTGTGGAAATGCCTTTCTCTGTTGCTTGCCCATCATACAGAAGCTTCACATGGTTCCTTCATTTCAATTACTGCAGGTAGGTGAGAAACCATACCTTGCTTATAAATATCCTTTAACATTGCAAAACTAATATGACCAAATCTTTTATAGTAAAGTTTACTTGTGCCCACACCAGTGGTGGCTATAAGAGCACTTAGCTCATATAGGTTGTTCCTCCTTTCTCCTTTGCTTGCTAATAACTTTTCTTGCTCTAATAATTTATGCAGCTATCTTAATGAGCCTCACCTCATGGCCAAGTTCAGTTTATAGAAGCAAGTGATAGAAAATTACTATAAGTCTATGGAACATGTAATACATTTAAAAGATTCTTGAGTTCACCATTTGTAGTAACAAAGAAAATAGTACATGTGCCCTCAGCAAGGCATTTCATCATTCCCAACCATCACAGTGATGGGTTTTTGTATAGGCTTCATATAACTATATATACCTTTTTTATTGAGGAGGTGCTACTATCTAATACCCACGAATTAGTGTTAGATATTTATTGTGCCAAGGAACACACTTTCTCAATGATCACCATGAATAACTCCAATTGTGCTTTAGCCATATTGACTACGATGCCATTCTTTTCATCTACATTCTTAACATGACAATTTACAATTGCATGTCCTTTCTTCTTGAAGTAGGAGCACTCTCCTTGAAATTTTTTCTTTACCACCCATCTTATTTTGTAACCATTGGTAGAAGAACCACCTTTGCCTTTTACATTGGCGAAGAAAGTAGCATCTTCACTAATGCTACCTTCTCTGACTTTCAGCCTCAACTCCTCCTCCATTATTAGTAGTGCATAAATTCTCACCTAATTGTTTAGGGCAGTTACCAATCCATCAAACTTTGGTGGACAAATCTGAAGGCACCTCTAAGCTAGCTCCTCACTAGTCTTTTGTATCCCAGCGCTAGCCATCTGGTCACGCAGATTCTTGACTCGAGTGATGAATACTTCAATTGTCTCTCCTTCAACAAACTTCTCTACTACTAGTTGATTATCCAAGTTTTGAATCCTTATTTGATTTCCTGTTTTGTAATGACTCCTCAGTATGTTCCAAGTCTTTGATGCCTTGATAGTATGTTGAATCAATGTCAAAACACTGTTTAGAACAGCTTGTAACTACGGCACATAATGTATCTACATTCCTTCATTTTCAAGCTCATAGAATATTTGTATTTGGAGGAACCATAACGCTCGAATTTGATGGGTTCAAGGTGGGTTGTAGCTCTAGGTCTGTCCCTATCACCATCTCTAAAAGCTTATAATAATTAAGGATAGTTGTGATTTTAAACTTCCACAAAGTATAATTTGTACCATCTAACTTGCATTTGCTAAAAGTTGGTGGATGGATCCTTAGCATTTGAATTGCCAGTATAACAACAACACCACTTGATGTGCTAGCACTACTACTTGATACAACAGACAACATTTCTCCTATTCGTTATTCAAGCCCTTGCCTCTCACGTACTCTTTACTCCTCAAAGCCCCCTGAGCTCTGATATGATGTAGAAACTACACGCACAATGAACAGAATCTAAGCAAGGAGTAGAGAACACACAACAAATATGAGAAGAATAGAGATTTCTTTAATTTCAAACGATACAATGATGGCTCTCTTGACTCATGTGCTTCTATTGTGAAGCTTTGATGGTGATCCAAATAGATGATAGGTGAAGAGCTTAGGGGTAGTTAGAAGAACTATGACTAGGTGAAAGATAGATTGATGATGGCTTTTGAGGGATATTCCTTTTATAGCATCGTAAGGTAGTTTGATCAGCATGTCTGACCATATTATGAACCTTCCCTAGTTGGCCAAGGAATATTCCCTTTAATGTCGAGTCGAGGGTGCTACCCTCCTCGGACCCTTGTTAGGGGGTTGTTGGTCCCCCTAAGACCCCCCATACACTACGGGGCCACTTCTAGCCTCTTAGATCTCAACGCACTACCAATATTGATGCTCACACCATCTTGTTCCTTGATCATTCCATGAAGTTTTGTGCATTGGAAAAGGAAAAGAGAAGAGAGAAGATGAAGGAGAAGCTGTAATTCTCACACTCAATACCTCACCCTCTCATACTCACTCTCAACCTCTCACACACTCTAGATACACACAAGAGATGAGAAGCACAAGATAGAAAGATGTTAGTTATTGCATTAGTGAATGGCTAAGAAGACATGTATAATGTTGATTTAATGGATTAATAACTATGACCATAGTTCCCACCCAATATTGTATGATAGTGGCTAGTTACTATATGCAGAAGATGTGTATGGCCAACCAATTGATTAGTAGGAAATGCTCTCTTTGTATTGGCTTGCTCTCTAGTGAGTGGCTCCTTGTGTTGTATCTCTTGATGGAGCCTACATAGGCTATGCCTAGCTAGCCTATTAATTATGGCTTATTGTTGACTAGCTCTTTTATGATTGGTTTCCTCATTTCTCCCTTGCATCCTTGGACCCTCCATGTTCTCCCCCTTGACATACATCTCCTACTATTTGAGTGTCAGTTCTTCAATGCTCATCACCAGATGTCCCATGCATGTCACTATAAGAATAGTGAGATCGAACTTGAGTGGGATAATTGGAGGGCTACAATTGCTATCCAAGTTAATAGACCCAATGAGGAGGATTAAAAGGGAATAGAGGGGGGACTTACTAAGTTTAATGCATTATTAATACTATGGATAGTGATATGCTCAATCTGGCTTTACATTAACCAATAGTTTTTGTAATACCCATTGATCCTCTAGGTATTTTTATTTTGAGGTTTATCATAAATTCTCTTCCTCTAATTTTTTTTAAAAAGACACTCTAAGAGAATCTTTGGAACCATAACATGCTTCCCTTCCTCCTTAGCATTGCCTCTTGGATCTTAATGTAATGCCAAGCTCCATGCTTGTGCCACCTTGCTCTTTTTATCATGATATGATGTTTTCTGCATTGAAAAAGAAGAGTAGAAGAGAGATGAATGAGAAGCTCTCAATCTGGCACTCACTACCTCACCCTCTCATACTCACTCTTAACCTCTCACACATTCAAAATACACACAAGAAATGGAGAGCACAATATAGCAAGGTGTGGCTTAATGCATTATGTAATTAATAGCTATAAGATTGGTTTTCACCTAATATTGTATGACATTGACTACTATGCACTTGCAATGTATGGCCAACCCATTAATTAATAGGCAATGTCCTCTTGGTATTGGCTTACTCTTTAATGAGTGGATTCTTCTATCTTGTTTCTTAATGGAGCCCACATAACCAATGTGTGGCTAGCCTATTGATTATGGCTTACTATTGGCTTGCCCTTTTGTGATTGTCTTCTTTCTTCATAGCCCTTAATGGAGCCTCCATGTTCTCCTTTAATATACACCACCCACTATTCAAGTGCCAATTCTTTGACAGTCATCAAAGACTCCATGCATGTGAATATAGGAAATGAGGGCTCAAACTTGAGTGGGATAGTTGAAGGGATATAATTGGTAGCCCAATGAGTAAACACAATCAAGAGGATCATAAGGAAATAGAGGGATTTTTGTTGAGTTTGTTACCTCAACTAATGTTACAGATAGTGACATGCTTCTAGTTTGTAACAACCTTTACAAAAAGATTTTTTAAAGAAAGAAATGAATGTGACACCACCATCATCAGTTTCATCACCTACTCAACATATCAAACCATTATTTGTGCTGCTTGTTCTCACTCAAAAAATCCATTGCTAAATTACCACAAATCAAAACTTGAATCAATCAAATCATAGAAAAACTAGTACATAACACCTTAAAGCTTGTCAAACAGAGGGGGACGTCCTACATCCTTGGCCATGTACCATAGAAGGGGGAGGGGGATTCACTATTAATTGTCTTCTTTTACGTAGGCATAGAGAGAGAGAGAGAGAGAGGTAAGACAAAATGAAGGGAGTTAGAGATAGGGATAGTTAAGAACAGGGTACCACTTTTCCCCTAGGGTTGTGCATCGATTCGTACTCATGTTCATAGTGCGAAGATTCTTTTCCTCACCCACTACTCATCATTCCCTTCACCCCATTCACATAATCCAAAGCAATACCCATCTATCTATACCACTTCTTTCCATTTCATGTCATTACCATCTTGCTCTTATCATATTCCCTATCCATGAAATTACACCTCAAACCCTTCGAAGATTCTGCCATAATCTCATTCCTCAACCCACTCCCCTAAACAAAAATTTTTCAATCTCTTAAACCCCACTCACACTTCCCTTATACATGTTCCCCTGCTTCTATGAGCCTTGGTTTAAAGTTCAAGCTTGACAAAGACTAGAAACGGAGGAATCAAGAAAGTGCTAACAATGATGGCCCCAAAGTTGTAGAGTGATGGGGTGGGACAAGAGATTGTGTGTCTAAAAAAGTTCCTATCCATACCAACTTTTATTTAGATGCCTTTGATAGGTTTAAATTTTTTTTGTGTAAGTCAAATGATTGATTGATTAATTGACTATCTTATAACTAACTAGGTGCTTTGTATCTATAGACACTCCACACCTAGTCTGGTCTCGATGCTTCACTGTTTGCACTAAAGCTCAAAGCACTTCTCTATAAATATACCAATACAATTAAATATTTTTTCAATATTATTTTAGGGTGCATCTAAAATTAACTAAGAATGTTGTTCCAAATTCTTACTTGTATACGAAGCACCTAGATCCTTCTTGCACTTTGCACTAGTATCCTACCACACTTCATGCCAATGTTCTCTTGGTGATTTGCATTGAAGTTGAACTTCTCTATAAATGTAGCAATATATTTAAGTATTTTTTTAGTATGATTCTTGGGTGCACCTAAAATTAGAGTGTGCTTCACAAACCACACCACATTGTACCTAGAAAAGAATTGGAATGCATACATGTTTCACAGATAGGTATCACATTTTGTGTTTGTGACCTCTAGGAATACTTTTTGTGAAGTTCTCCATAAGTGCTCCATATCCATTTTGAGGTACAATATAACCATGCTCAAACATCTTCATGGTGTCCCATCCTTCCATGTCTTCAAGGCTAATTCCTAATGTTTCAAAGTCTGAGAACTATGCTTTGTTGTCCCATTTATAGTATATTCAAAATTAGGACCCATCCTAATGTTATCTAGGCTTCATACCTATATGTGCTTTGAATGTGGTGGATAGTGCACAGCACTATCAAAGGCAATGTGCAAACCTTGCGAGCTTTACCAACTCAACTCTTTAATGGGAGCACAATATTGCTTGCAATTTATATCACTATTTCCCACCAAGGCTAGCATATGAGGGGCCTTTTCTTACAAGGGACCTTCATTTTCACATGTTTATTTTATAACTATAGAGACCCCACAAACCATTGTGAAGCATGCAATGTATTCCACTTCCATGTCAGTTCTTGAAACAATAGCTTGATTTTCAAATAATCGAATGTATTTCTTACCTTTATATAAAGCCATGAATTAAATACACCTAAACAATTTCTTCTAATTGTAGTTTGCATCTACAAAGAAACATAGTTTAATTTTCCAAGACCATTGTTAAATAAAACTTTGTAGAAGGATATAAAACACATATCTAAGCATAGGGATTGACACCTCAAATAGTTGAATTTATTTTTTTTTGAAAAAATTCAAATGTGTAGACAAATATAACCTCTACCTTCTTTCTCCATGTTAACCCTCAAATGAACAAGGTGGAAAATCCAAAAAATCTAAAGCAAAATACAAGGCCAAGGCAGAAGTGAAACTAAAGATGAAGGCACACCAAGAAAAATTTGGAAACACAAGTAGGGCTCTCACCTGTGCAAATTGTAAATGGTTAGAGGCATAGGTAGAGTCAATACCATTATCTCTTTTTTAGGTTGAGGCATAGGGATAGGGGTAGGAGAAGGGTTCTCAACCTATCCCTATCCCTCAACCTATGCCTCTAACCATTTTCTCAAACTTACTCTTTTGTAAAAGAGTGTAGGGCTCTCACCTGTGCAACCTAGGTAGGAGAAGGGTTGGAGGAATAGGGAACCGGTGCTTGAGGTAGATAGGTAGGAAGCGAGGGAGTTTGAAGAGGTATTCGATCTCTTTACCAAGTAAGTTTTTGGTTTTTTGGATTTGGAAAAGCAGGTTGGAGTAGTGTAGGTGTTTGCTTTGTGATTTGGATACATTAGGGTAGGAAAAAACAAAGAAAAAAAAAGGAAAACAAGCATTAGGTTTTTTGTTGTGAAACATGCTCAAACAGGGAAAAAAGGGGAAAAAAGAGTGCTTACAGGTGTTAGAATCACACGGGGAGTAATCAGGAAGAGTAAGGTTGAACCTAGCAAGGTTTAAGATCAGAATCACACGGCGAATTGATTGGCAGCCACATGAGTTTTTTATTGGGATCAGGTGTGTAGAAAAATTTCTATGTATCTACCCTTGGATTTTAGAGAATCTTGCTTGTGGGCATGGCCACAAATTGTTGCCTCGAAGCAATTTTTGTTGCCATTGTTTGCGTGTCGATGAAATCGAACACAGTCTGTAGGGGTCTGATTCCCAAAATCAGACACTTGGACCAACCCATCCTGTTTGATCGAACATACCCTATCCAATGTTAAAAATTGGACATCCCATAATCGGACATGAAAATCAGATCACCAGATACTCCAAATCAAACACCTGTCAGATCATGTGTTCGATTCCTAGAATCAAACTCCCAAAATTGAACACACAAAAATTGGACCAAACCAGACCACCAACATTGAACCAACCAAAATTGGACCATCTCAGACTCAGACCGCAACCGATCGGCCAATAGGACCAACCCAAAATCTAACGTCTAACTCTGATAATCGGACTCTTGAGAATTGGACTCTTGAGAATAGGAAAAAAAACTGTCAAAATTGGACAAGTAAACATAATACAAATTTGACACATCTAACCCCTAAAATCGACCCATAGACCATGAAAGCACATCATAGATATATCATTTGGCTGAAATCTAGAGCAAGTAGTTCAAAACTTGGCTACAAAAGGTCCTTTAAATCGTGCATGGTATTTAGCGTAACATCCCTATGGGCCAGGGGGATTGCCCCCCCCCCTTCCCTGCTCAGATCCCAGAAGAGGGGGGCTTTGCCCCCTCCGCACCTCCCTTGTTGAGATGGCAAGCTCAACACGTGCGGACATAGATGATGGACCGCCTGGCTAGATGGGTCTGCATGTCTACACTTAGCATGTTAGTAGTCATTATGATACTCACATGGCCACTGACTTATCACTTATTATATTTAGTTTGTTACACCTACCTATAGCTGGCAAAGACATAGCGCCAGTCAATTAGTGTAGTCAGTTATGCACTATTTGACTTAGTAGGCCACTTTCCTTTATGTTTTATCTTATCTATACTTTGTGTACATTGTATAGTGTGAAGAAGAAGAAGAAGCCAGCAAGAAAACGTTTTGGCTTCCATCTCTCTTTTTCTGTTCTTAAGTGAGCTTCCTCTTGTGTATACAGTGTGTGTTTGGCACAACAGCTCAAGTAAGTCCCCCCACCACACGATTCTTGACATGGTATCAGAGCCACACCACTGAGAGAGGCTGATTTCGAAGGCTGAAGTGAAGGAGAAGAAGCAAGGTTTGATCAAGCAAGCAACAGGTAAGAAGCTCTCCCATTCTTCCACTCTCTCTCTTAGATAGTGCCTGTGGAGGCACCAAAAGCAAGGTCGAGCAAAAATGTTAGATTGCTGTGAGATTTGGTGTGTGAGCAGATCACTGTATATTCCACAATTCAGCCCTTTAGGGCTTTCCCAACAGTTACTTTGGGCATTTGAGGCCGTTTTAGGCCCCGTTTTAGAGCTGCAAGGTTACGGACAATAGTTTCAGGGTACAATGTGATTTTGGTTGTATTGATCGAAAGTAGGTGCATAGATTAAAGATTGCAAATTTGTAATTTTTGAGGTGTTTATAGGAAGCAAACATAAGGATTATCTACAAACCGGTTGTTGCAGATTACATGTTCTATTGAGCAATCAATGAAAAAGGTTGCTTGATGTATTGCTGTGCACGTGTTGTGAAAGATTGCAGAAGACTAGCTTGTTGTGTTGTATCCTTGTTTGTGATAATGGCAGAGACAATGGAAATCCCATTATTGAGAAGCTCGACAAGAACAACTATCCTTCATGGAAGTTTCGTGTGACGAATTTTCTCATTGGAAAGGGCCTTTATGAGTTTGTTTCAGGTGAAGAAAAGGATCTAGAGCTAGGTATCCCTCCGACTGTAGATGAGTTAAAAGCATGGAAAGAGTGGAATGAGAAAGACAAAAAGGTGATGTACTGGCTATCTGCAGTCATTGATAATACTATGCCGGGACATATTAGGAATGCAGAAACTTCACATGTAGCTTGGACAATTTTTGAGAGCATGTTTTCAGTAAATACAAAGGCACGAAAGATTCAACTCAAGCAAGAGTTGAATGCCTTGAAGAAAGGGAAAATATCTGTCAATGAGTATGTATTGAAGGTGAGGAGCATTGTAGATGATTTAGTAGCGATTGATGCAGTGCCAGATGACGATGATTTGGTTTCATCCACTCTGAGTGGGCTTAACAATGAGAAGGCATGGAAATCATTTGTTACTTCAGTATATGTACAGAAGCCATTTCCAAATTTTGATGAGCTGATCTCTCTCATGATTACTAAAGAGATTAATATGCAAGGTGATTCATCTGAAAGAAATGGTGAATAAGTCCAAGCATTTTACTCGAGTTCAAGAAGGGGATGTGGTAGATCCTCTTCGAGAGACCGTGGTATGGGATGTGCCGGTGATAACCAACAAAACAGGTTCAATCAACAGTTTGGTGAAATGTAGGTTTCTAGAGACAGAGGAAACTTTAGAGGCAGGGGGAGCTCTAGAGGAAGAGGTGGATGGCATAAGAAAGGCTCTGGAAATTCTGCTATTGTTTACCATTATTGTGGCAAAACATGCCATATTGTAGCCTCGGGGGAGGGGGGGGGTCACTGATGAATATATGTATATATAACGTGAGTTCAAAATAAGGGGTTTTTAAAACACTAGTTTTATACAAATTTTACATACAGAAGGGTATCATATAAAGGGGTTACTTATAGATTGAATAGAAAAGGGTTGTGTTTTATTCAAGAAAAATTCACAGATTAGGATATTTATAAATAGGCCATGAATGCACGTTATATAGAGAATATATATATATAGCGAACCCCCCGAGATTGTAGCCCATTGCTATGCAAAGAAGGCTGATACTCGGAGTGGTAAATTGAAGCAAGGAAACTATGCATTGTCTTCATTACAAAATGAAGACAAAAATGAGCGTCTGTTTGTTATGCAGCATATGATGAATGCAGTTACAGGAAAAGGGGACACATGATGATGTATGGTATGTTGATTCAGGTGCATCTAATCATATGACCAGTCATGTTGAATGGTTTGGAGAGATGCAGGACTTACAAAACCTAGGTTATGTGCAGATGGGTGATGATTCATACCACCCAATTTCACACATTGAAAAGGTTCCCTTGTCCTTGTATGATGGCCGGACAAAGAGTCTGATAGATGTATTACATGTGCCATCAATAACAAAGAATCTAGTATCTGTTGGCCAAATGGTAGAGTAGGGGTTGCAGGTCTAATTCAATGCAAAAGGTTGTTTTGTAGAAGACTTTAATAATAAGTACAAGTTGGTCGCAAAAGGAAGTAGAGTTGGCCGAATGTTCACTTTAGATGCTAGAATTCTTGCAATGGATGCTGCTATGTATGCTAAAGAAAAAGTAGTAGTTGCAGATATTGAAATATGGCATAAACATATTGGATATGCAAATGTGCAAAGGCTGAAATTAATGATTGCCCTGTTTTAGAGTTGCAGAATTGCATAAAGTTTGTGAAGCATGCCAGTTTGGTAAGCATGCGAGACAACCCTTCTCGCATGATAGAGAAGTGAGTAGAAATATACTTGATGTAGTACATATAGATGTTTGGTGGCCTACACAGAATGTATCTCTTGGTGGCAGCAAATACTTTGTCGCATTTATTGATGATTGTTCAAGGAAGCTATGGATATACTTCATGAAGGAAAAGAGTGATGTGTTTGAGCACTTCAAATATTCTAAGGCAGCTATTGAAATAGAAACAGACTTAAAAGTGAAGTGCTTGAGATCAGATGGAGGGGGAGAGTACCTCTCTAATGAGTTCAATGGCTTTCATTGGATACTCTTTAGAGCAGAAAGGGTATCGCTGTTATAACCCTGTCACAAGTGAGTTCAGAGTGAGCAAGGATGTTATCTTTGATGAGATGGGAAGTTGGTATACACCTGTTGATGATGTTTTGGATGATGATAACGATCACGACAGCTATGTGCAAAAAGATAAACAAGAATCACAGAGTCTTAGTGGACTAGAAATATCATTGGTACTACACCTACAGTGAGCCCTTGGTCTGGGAGACTAAGGAGTAGCCCCACATCTTCAAGTGGATCTATAAGTGTTGCAGGGAAGGACAAAGGAAAGAAGAAAGTGCTGGATGGTAATGATACATCTACCAGTCATTTGGGATTTGATGGAGATTCTAGTGGTTCAGAGAGCTTGGATGATGAGCTTGGTATTCCTTCAGTCAGGACACCAGGTGTATAGAGAGCTCATGGTAATGTAAAGGCTCCATTGAGTGATCCGATGGTACGCAGATCTAGCAGGTTCAGATACCCTGTTAAAAGATTTGGTTTTGAAGCTTATGCAGCTCACCATTATGCTTATATGGTGAAACTAGTTGAGGATGTTGATCCCACCTATTTTGAGGATGCTATTAGTCATGCTCATTGGGATACAACAATGGATGAAGAGATGGTTGCATTAGAATCCAATAAGACTTGGGATTTGGTACCCTTACCTAAGGGTAAGAAAGCTATTGGCTGTAAGTGGTTTTAAAAAGTCAAGCATAATGCAAACGGTTCAATTAGTAGGTATAAAGCTAGGCTGGTTGTAAAAGGCTATGCTCAAACATATGGCATATATTATGAAGAGACATTCAGTCTAGTTGCTAGGATGGCAACGGTTAGATGTGTGATTGCCTTAACAGCAGCCAAAGGTTGGAGTTTGCAGCAAATGAATGTTGAGAATGCCTTCTTGCATGGTGAATTTCAAGAAGAAGTGTATATGGAGCAGCGAGCATGTTATGAGGATTTAGAGCATCCCACATATGTGTGCAAGTTAAAGAAGGCGCTCTATGGGCTGAAGCAAGCACCTAGAGCATGGTCTGACAAGATTAGAGAGTGCCTTATCAATATTGGATTTTGTATTTCTGATATTGATCACTCACTTTATGTGAGAAAGGGAGATGCAGGTTTGGTCATCATAGTCATCTATGTGGATGACTTAATTATTACAGGTGACAGTGACAATGGGATTGCTGAAGTTAAGGACTTCTTGAAGAAGATGTTTGAGATGAAAGCTTTGGGTGAGCTGAGATACTTTCTTGGTATTGAGGTGATCAGATGTGATGATGGTATATGGTTGTCCCAAAGGTAGTATGGCTTGGATATGTTATCCAAGTATGGTATGAGAGCATGTAAGCCTCTTTCAGTACCATTGGAGCAAAATGTGAAGTTGAGTGCTGATGTGGGGGATGAGATAGAAGACCTTACTATGTTCAGGAGGATAGTAGGGAGTTTGATTTACATGAGTATCACAAGGCCAGACTTGAGCTATGTTGTTGGCCTTGTCAGTCAGTTTATGCAGATGCTGAGAAAGCCTCATTTGGATGCAGTTAGACGTATATTGAGGTATGTGAAGTTCACATTACATTATGGACTTTTTTATGAGGCAAGTAAGGATGTACATGTCTTTGGATACACAGATGCAGATTGGGCTGGTAGCATGTCAAACAGAAGATCTACGAGTGGATTCATGTTTTCCCTTGGTAGTGCAACAGTTACATGGAGCAGCAAAAAGCAACCTACAGTTGCTTTATCGAGTATAGAGGCTGAGTATAGAGGTGCTGCTATGGCAGCATGTGAGGTGGTATGGCTACAAAAGTTATTAGGTGATTTGGACATGCAGGGAGATGGTCCAGTTGTCATTCATTGTGACAACATGAGCAGCATACAACTAGCTAGGAATCCAATATTCCATGCTAGGACAAAACACATTGAGGTGCACTACCACTTTGTGAGAGAGAAGGTACTTGTAGGAGAGATTGACTTGGTATATGTCAGCACACAAGATCAAATAGCTGACATTTTCACAAAGGCATTGAGTGCAGAGAATCTTCGAAAGTTCCGAAGCTTACTTGGAGTTGCAGATATATAGTTGAGCTTGAGGGGGAGTGTTGAGATGGCAAGCTCAACACGTGCGGACATTGATGATGGACCGCCTGGCTAGATGGATCTGCATGTCTACACTTAGCACATTGGTGGTCATTAAGATACTCACATGGCCATTGACTTATCACTTATTATATTTAGTTTGTTACACCTACCTACAGCTGGCAAAGACATAGCACCAGTCAATTAGTGTAGTCGGTTATGCACTGTTTGAATTAGTAGGTCACTTTCCTTTATGTTGTATCTTATCTATACTTTGTGTACATTGTATAGTGTGAAGAAGAAGAAGAAACTAGCAAGAAATTGTTTTGGCCTCCATCTCTCTTTTTGTGTTCTTGAGTGAGCTTCCTCTTGAGTATACAATGTGTGTTTGGCCAGCAGCTCAAGTAAGTCCCCCCAGCACACGATTCTTGGCATCCCCCAAGTAGGCTAGAGAGAAAGCGCACGCCGTGATAGGTCCTGCAAATTAGATCCTAGTATGGTAATGGCTCTGCACAAGCATAGATTCTCACTTGCAAAACAACAACCAAAAGCTCATACCCGAACAAAGATAAATAGAGAACCTCAATGGGCCAATCTAGCTAACAAGGGCAAAAAGGCCACACCACAAAAACATGTATATGTTGCATTCAAACTGCATCTAGTCAAAGCGGAATGCAACAACATCAAGCTACAACTGCGAGGATGACTATGCATGACATGTCTGAGACAATAGATGCATCTTGAACAGCACTGCACAGATAACCCAAGATATCAGTAGAGAATCCACATATGGTCATGTAGTTGGGGACTCAAAGGCATGTATCAGAAGGCTTGAACTTATGAGCCAAGACTCGGAAGATGAAGACATAGTACCACCTCCTTATTTTATGAGCCAAGACTCGAAAGATGAAGACATAGTACCACCTCCTTATTTTAGGGTCAAACTCACTGCAAAAAGAGAGCACAATGTCAATGCTCTCATTGATGGAGCAGATTTTAATATCTTGATCTATGAAGCATGGACTCTACTAGGTTAACCAAAGCTCACATCGACTAATGCAACTCTTAATCCTTACGAGGGACACCCACAATTGCTTATAGGGAAGTGTAGAATCCTTGTGGCTATTAAAATGGGAAGTGCAAAATCCTTGTAGCTATTGAAATGGAAAGCTTGCCTATCCTATTCCATGTCCCTCCAAATAGTGCAAATTGTGGAAAGGAAACCCTCATAGGAAGACCCTTCAAAAGGGTGATGAAGGGTGAGGCCAATTATGTAGCACAAAGGATACACTTGACACTACAGGGGGTGTGAGGATAATCACAACCTTTAGTAAAGGTGACCTCATCCAACCTCGAGGGAAAGACAAGGAATATTCTGACATACTAGACAAGCCTAGTAATGAGAGCAAGGACTTGTTGAAAGAGGTGATACAAGCGCATGTTGAACAAAGAGAACCAATGAGCTAGGCCATGCTTGAAACAAGAAGGTTAGTAGACAATGCCAAGGATAGCCTTTGGACTTACAAATATCATAGAAGACCACAAAAAATCCCAAGCCTTATAGATGAAGATATTGATGGAGAGCCAGCACAACACCACGATGTATATCCAAAATGTTGCTACGTGCTTAAGGGTATTACACTAGTAACCGATGGATTTGGGTACCAAAACCCTTGACCAAACCACCTATGTCTCAACTGAAGGCCAGATCGTATCAAAAGTGAAGAAGCTCAGGAGAAAATCTAAACAAAAATCCAAGTCTCGATTCAAAAACATTGGAGTGACTCAGCCCCTCACGATTGAAATCAAGAAACCAAACATGACTATTCGAAAGGTAGATCCTCAGCCTAGCATGCTTAACAAGTGGATGTCAAATGTAACTGTCGAGTTTGCACAAAGACCACTAGTGCCCAAGGAGCCTTTGACTTCCCAAGTGGATAATGAGAACTACAGGTGCAATGCTGCTCATGATAAGCCTAATTGCTTAACAAAGAAAATGGCAGAATTGTCTAACAGCCATGAGCAAATCTTCCAATCAGTGCCAGGTCCACCTAGGAATCCCAAATCTCCTACACCGTCTTTCCCTAAACGGACACAAGAATCACAACAACAGTTTTCAAGTGCAGCTACTCAATCCCAATCTCTATCTCCATTTGAGCTTTCAAATGTCCAAGATGTGGGACATGACACCACCCCTAATTCTCAGCCTAAGGATATGCCTATGCAATCCACTGTGACTAGCTCAACTAATGCTCGCATCGATCTACACAAGTGAATGCGCAAAGGGAAACAAAATACATGACCACGTTTGATCTACCTAAGGACTTGACACCGCAGTCTACCAATAGTAGCCTATCCATTGAACTAGCCACTACTACTTCCGATCAAGAATCATAGCAGTCACACCCTTTGGCCGTGATGATACCCCTTGCATAACATGTCCTTAGCAATTCACCTGTGAAAGAGATATCGCAACCAATATCCTTGACATCTCTAGCACTTCTAAAGCACCTAAAGCCTAGGCTTGAGGAGAAATATCTCAAAGATTTGGTCAAAGAGATAGCGCATTTGACCAATGAACTACAGATGAAGTTCTTGATGAAGCCTGATCACGAGCTGACAGCCATCACACGTGCATACATCTATGTGGACATCAGAAGGCCAACACCAAGAGCACACAAAGCTCATAACTGAACCCTTGAATTTGTAATCCTTAGGTCACTGGTTCAAATCCGGTAGGTTGGATTATGCACACCCTTTTCCCTGTGTTGTTCGGACGGACCCCTCTCATCAAACCGTTGCGCTTTCCAATTCAAATTACTCTTTTTGCATGCATGTCCATTACCATAAAAATAGATCAGACAATCCTTTGAAAAACGGTTTTATGTTAAAGAACTTGCTCTACACCACTGTCTCAAGAGCGGGTAATCCCCGACCAAGTTACTTTCTCTCTTATAGGCTAATGCAATTGGCTCATGATGAAAGCCATACCCTTGACAATAGTAGGTGCACACCAAATATCGGTGCCAAATCAACCGCATACAAGCACGTGGGTGTGAAAGTTATTAGCAAATTAGTGAGCTCCTATTGCCAAGTCTTGTTTTAGCCACTTATGTGGCTTTGAGCCACTTTTGTGGCTCCCTCCTTGACAAGACTAGTGCTAAAGCAATAGTAGCAGACATACACTAACACATTAAACCACTTTAAAACAAACCATGCATATGCTAAGCACATAGGAGAACGTAAGCCCACAAGCACATGCATTAGCGTAGGAACATTATCACATAGTGCACAAGAGCACTGGCACAAAATAATACGAGCACACATGGTGCACAAGCACATGGAAGCACGAGAGTGCACAAAAGCCTCACTCGCACATGTACACACGGTCCGATTCTCACTAGTCTCACACACTCGCCCTTATTACTGTTACATAGATGTAGGTGCACCCACTGAGGGAGTGGACAGGCTCGCAACATGCTTCTAGGACATAGCCCAACTTCTGTAGGCCATTACGGCCCTATGACTACTTAAGGTCTTCACAAGTGCGCCCACACCTAGGTGCACAACATCCTTCTTTCGTCTCACATGCTTAGGGCAAACACTCCCATAGGATAGGGTCATAAGGTCATAAAGTAATGTAGAGTGCAACGTGCATTAATACTGGCCTTTAGGCATTTCCTTACGCATAGTCACTCCTCATGTTAAGTGCATAGAATACAAAAACACGCTCCCCCCTAGACACACATACCAACCCCTTCTCACCCCATTTCTACTCAGGCACAAGTGCTCCTTGGGGTGAGCACAGCCTTGCTCACACTTAGCACACATAACCACATAGTGCATCCTTAGCTCAACAAGCACACTTAGAGTCACATCAACTCACGGGTTGGGTTAAAACTCCCTTCCCTTAGTCACACAACTCAGCACACCCACCTTAGGATTCGTCCCTTCACTCTTTTGAATCTAGGACCCTAGTTGTACTCACTATCTCACAACACTAGTAAAACCGTTCACTTTGACCCAGGGCACATTTTGCTGCACACCTCCCAATCCTAACCTAGCATGTGCTTAGACACTTAATTGGTACACCCTTAGATTATATGCATCCTTTGTAGGCACATTCCTTAAATGCAACCTAGAACTAAATTAGGCCCTCACAAGCCTCACACAATAGGAACACGCCATATTCATCTCCTAGGTTAGATTCTAATCTGCCTACACCACAATGACATTGTAGACTTAGGCACTCAAAAATAGGTCCAACTATACCAAACTTGGATTTCTTGCATCCCACTTGGGCAAGCCTCTTGCACATTAGTGTGTACATGCACACTCTCTTAGGGCACTTCACTCTTAGACAACCTACATTCCACTATAGATGAGGAATCCCTAGGTCACATAGAGTTTGCATACTTGAGATCTTAGGAGCACTTTTAGTTCTATTTCTTCATTTAGACTCACTTTTAGGTTGCAATGCATCTTTCCTTTCCTCGCATGTTTGATGACCTTCCATCAAAAGTTATTAGGTATACCTCCATAAGGTAAAAAATGAGACTTGTCTCCAATGGTTGTGAGGTGCATAAAGAGCTCCAAATAACTCAAGCTTCTACATTGGACCATTATACTCCTCAAAGCCAAAGTTTGATGTTGCAGTCAAATGTCTTATATTCTATATCCCATAGAATCATGTGCCCCTAGAGAAATGAACCCTTTAGGATCCCTCAAGGAGAGAAAATGAACACTTAGAGTCACATCAACTCATGGGCTAAGTTAAAACTCCCTTCCCTTAGTCATAGTTATAACCTTGTTTGAAAAAGTGCTTAGGAAAATATAAATGCTAGGAACTTGCTTTTTCCCTTGTTTGAAAAAAGAACTAATTTAGGTAGTAGGTGGAAATTGAGGAAAAAATCTCAAAATTATTGGGAAGGTTATGACCTTGTTTGAAAAAGTGCTTAGGCAAATGTGAATGCCTTCCCTTAAAGAAAGATTTGAACGAGAAACCCATAAGCACAAAACTACAATAAGTGATTGACTACAAGTGAATGAAATCTAGGGGGATATTTCCTTAAGATAAAATAATGTGAGAGTGGGATTTTAACACCCAAGGCTTGCCATAAAAGATCGGAATGATACAAATTTAAAGCGGAATTTAAAGCCCAACAAAAGTGGCAGACACGAATCTGACAATTTTTAGTGGCTGTGGAAGACGTGAATTCAAATTTCTTCAAAAGACCAACCTTTGCGATGGTTGCAAATTTTTCATAAATTTTTTGAGTATTCGATTGAAGTAAGATGATATTGGCCGTTCAAAACCTCAAGCCGGATGCATAAGATTTTTCAAATGTGGTATCATTCGCCAGACATGGAATATGCGAGAAGCCAGGCACCTAGAAGGTCAAAATTGAGCCAAATTTTAAGTAGCCATGGCCATGACCCTTTGGGAGGGCAAAAAAAAAAGCCTTAATTAAAAAATTTATCAATTGGGAGGAGGGGCATTTCACCTACGACACAGAAAAAACGGCACCCCTCCTTGGCAACAATTTGATGGATGAGGGATGGAGATGTTGAAAGCAAGCAACCAATCTGATCAATGCTATGGATTTCTCAAAATTTTCACTCTTCATCACCCAATGTCTTGTGTAAAATGGTTGCCCGAATGGATATTTTAGAATTGTCTTTCCCCTCTCTCTCTCTCTCTCTCTCTCTCTCTCTCTCTCTCTCTCTCTCTCTCTCTCTCTCTCTCTCTCTCTCTCTCTCTCTCTCTCTCTCTCTCTTTCCCCTCTTGATGCATGCTTTTATGGTTCAATCTATGAGAGAAGGGGGTGGGCTGATTTGAGACATTTTGATTAGGAGATGATGTTGAGACACAATGGAGCATAGATCAATGTTTGGAGGAGCGTTAGCGGCTATTACTGAGCATCAATAGCCTTCCAAATAGGAGATACATGTAAAATAAGCATGATTCTATCATGAATAAGTGACAAATTTCATTGTTTTATGAGAAATCTTGATTGCAAATGGTTGAGAATAATTTCTTTTGATTTTCAACAATCTATTTTATGAGAAACATTAAGAAAACAAGCAAGAATCAGTCGTCTAGTGATTTTTTCATAAACACACAAAACTCGCAAAATTATGGTCTTAGGGTAAATCATGGATTTTGGGGGTTTTCATGTCTCAAAGGCATTCTCATAGGATGAAAATAATTCTCAGCAAATCTAATTAAGTCACATTAAAAAATATCAGTATTTATTAATAAATAAATAGAGAAAAAATGGAAAAATAGTTTTTTTACGCTTAAAAAATAGAAAACAATAAGATATGTATTCATGGATGTATGGTAGGGTTGAAACATGAGGTTTAGCCTCATTTTAGCCCTATCTTTATGTTAAAGTAAATATTTATAACTCTTTATGAAGGAAAATACATAAAAACTCTCTCTAAATCTACCACCATATGCACAACCCTAAATGGTAGGGAGAGGAGGGGGTAATAAGTGTTGTTGATTACATGTTGAATCTGATTTGTTCTAATGTATTTTGCATATACCATAATTATGCTTAGAATGAAAGCATAAAAAGAAATGGTTTCGCACTATCACAATGCTGTTTTAAATGAATAAAAATAGTTGAGTACTATGAATCATTTACACTTGCATTGCATTCAATACATGGTATCATCCTGGATGCATGGCAATTGTCTTCATAAGCATTGGCCCACGCTGAGGGTGAGGTATCCCAAGCTATAAGGCTAGTGATTGATTTCTTTGGGGAGTGTGCAGTGAGGATGATATTCTATCTCCTAAAATGACTAATTGAAAGAGAGGATTATGTACTGTATGTGCCTTATATTTGAATGGTGCATCTCAGGGCCAATCCTCAGGTGTAGGAGAGCCATAGAGGAATCGTGATAATAAGCCGAGGGGTGCTCTTTGTATCTATTTTACGTGGTGTATAGCACTAAGATGTGTAGGGGTTCCCTGTGAGGAGTTTGGAAAGGGATTCATTGGACTATAAATGTTACAAATGCTTATTTAGGTTAGATTAGTTTGTATCCTCCGGACGCTCATGGCCGTGAGGTTGTGGGGTGTTTTGGTTGAGCATAGAGGCTCGATTAGAGCCTTAGAGCTAGTTTCAGGCCCGTTTTAGGTCCCAAAAGGTGGTGCATTTGGCGGAAGTAGCTAATAAGTGGCGATGCCCAAATCTTGGTCGATAGGGACCGGTTTATTAGTGTATGCCAAAAGGAAGTGAGATAGACCCAAAAGACCATCAAGCCAATTCAAACTCCTTTAGCGAACTCAATCGTCATGGCGCAACCCATTGCAATCCCAGTAGGGATGCAGAACTTACCAGCCTTATGATTTCCTCTTTCCATTTTTAATGGATTAGTCAAGGAAGATGTGAAACTTCATATTGATGAGTTCCAAAAGTTAATGTTCAACTATCGAATCCAAGATGAAGGACACTTGATGATGTTCTTTAATATGACTGTGAAAGGATGAGCTGCAGTACGGTATCATAGCCTAAAGGCTGAGCCTAAAGGTTGGAGCCATAACTGCGATTGATCTATTTTTTGTGGCCTTCCTGAAGAAAATTTGCCCCTAAAAGCGGAGGTTAGTATTGGTTATGTGTTCTCAATGTAATACATCAAGAACCTCACGAGAATTTTTGAGGCTATGCTAAGAAATTGAAGGAAGTATTTTGTAAGTTGTAAACTTACATTTCCATTCCAGATGTTACTTAGCTATGATACTTTTTGCATGGGCTAGAATTTAATATATAGGTGCAATTGAGTAGTGTTGCTCTTGCTGACATTGATATAGCTATTACACGAGCAGAGAATGTAGAGCCGTGATTACAATGGCCTATACCTCTAGGGAAAACTTGAATCCAAGTCTGGGTGTTGGAGGTGTTGGAAATACTTTGGCATTAACTAATGGAGGTCAAGGGACACCCATGAGTATGCCCAATGGGAGAGGAAGCATGATTCAGAATGTGTCCATGTTGCTAGCTCCTCCTAGTGTGACCATGCCTATGGTCAGTTAGATGGCTCTACCAAATGTTGGAAGCCAAATGACAAATTCTAATGTTGTTCCAAAGATTCAGCAAGCCAATTTGCAATCAAGTGGTTAGGCCAATGGAATGACAGGTAGATGATCATGGCTATGAGTCAAGTTCCTCGAATGTCCTTAGCAAAGTTAAGGATATGATGAAGCACTATACTAACATGATCACCAAATAATACAAGCAAATAGATGTTGATGTCAATTTTCTTAATAAGCAACAAAATTTGACAAGGAGACCTAAAGAGGGTGCCCCCTCAAGATTTAGTTGTAAGTGGTGTGGCGGCCAACGTTTCCCTAGGAATTATCCAAATGTAAATGCAACATATGCAACAAGTCTGGCCACTTAGCTAGTACATGTTTTGGAGCAAGATTATCTCTCTCCAACAAGGAATTAAATAGCCACATCTAGTAAACCATTGATGGCAAGTGAATAATCTCCAGAAAGATGAGGGATAAAAACAAATACTATAAAGAGGGAAGGAGATTGTAGAGGAGTTGCCTAGTGGTAGTGGAGCCAGCCTTATTGAAGTTGTACGTATCAATGGCACTAAAGCTTCTAATCTACTGGTCATTACAAGAGGTCAAAAGGGTAAATATGGTGATAAAAACAAGATAAAACCTATCGAGGGAAATCCTAAGCAAGATGATAATGGAACACAAGTCCATAATCCTAACATGGAAGGAAAGCGGACCTCTAAAAGCCGTTGATAGCAAAGCTCACCCCAAGAAGGATAAGGAATTGTCAAAGAAAAAGACAAAAGCCAAGAAAAAGGCACCAAAGCTTGTTCAAAGACCAAAGGAGAGAATGGTCTAGTAGGAGAAGAGAGCTATTGCTAACTATCATGAATTTAATTAGCAAGTTCTCTTTGCAAGGTTAAGTCAGATGTAAATCTCCCACAGTGGATTAAGTTGTCTCTAGGAGTGTGCAAGGAATTCAAGAAGATTCTTTGCATAATAGAGTGGCAAGATAGATCTTTCACGTAGGATATTAAGGTATGTTGCCACAATTGTCAAAGGATTCTTATACGTGTCCCTATCGAGTTCAACCAAAGAAGGAGAGATTGTACCTATTATACATCCCCTCTCTCGGTGCTCAACTTTGATTATCATAAGTACGAGTGAGCTGATTAGTATGGCATGGCCTATCAATGAAGGCTGGGTCTATACTTTGTATTTTGATGGAGCTTCTAGAGGACCCACTAAGCATACCAGTGTTGGTGTGTCCTTAAAGATCCCTAGTGTAGAGTTGTTATGAAAATGAGAGCATATCTTGGCATTTCTTTTACGAATAACATGGAAAAATACAAGGCATTAATCATGGGACTCGATGTGGTGGTATCCATTGGTTATTGGTAAAAGGTGACTCCAGCTTAGTGATCAATCAATTGAATGGGACCTATAGTGTGAGGGATCCTATTCTGTGGATGTATCATCATGCAACCTTGTATGCATATTTTTGAGATAGTGACTTGCCAGCTTATTCCTCGCCAGCAAAATCGCTTTGTAGATTCCCTACCAATTATTCTTTTGTTGAGGATATCTTTTTAATTGTGGTCTTGGGGTGCTCTTACAGTTGCCTCCTAATATCAAATTAGGGAAAAATTGGGGATTTCTTGCTGACACATCTTATTTTGGCCATCGCTGTGGTTAGTATAGATTATGAGTCTTCCTATTTTATCATGGATGCATAGGATCGTTTATCATCATATTTGTCGGACACCCCTTGCTATTTATGTAGGGGGTTAGCCAATAACTTGATGCACTTAGTGTAGGGCTGGAGGAGCCCTCAACCTTGGTTGATCTTATGCTTCAATAGGGTTATACGATCTTATGCTTCAATAGAGTTATATTGGGACAAAGGGTTTGTTTCAGCAGTACACTGTTGAATGGTCATTTCATGAATTATTTTGTTAGGCCAAGAGGGCCAATTATTCTATTGTGAAGTGATATATTTCATTAAGCCAAGAGGGCCATGTGTCTATCTAGTGCCGGTGTAGTTAATGATTTTGTTTTAATGTTGTGCTATACAAATTTAGTGGAACCGAGGGGAGCCTCTTATTGTGAGAAGCTTCTTGTGGCCAAGTCTAGGTGATATTTTTCCTGTGTACGAGTACTTTCTCTCTATGCTATATGTGTTTATGTGCTTGTGGGGGATTTTTATTTTGTTGGGGACTTACAATCAAGGCATGAAGTCCCAAGGTTAGGTTAGGTGTGTCTGAGGGTAGTCTAAGAAATTTTTCGCCTCCTATAAAGACATTGTCAAACATTCAAAGAACTGTTTTCGAAGGTAGTCTTAGTGACCCTATTGTTCTACTAATTGTTAGGTAGTTGTTTCTAGGAGCTTTTGTTAGTATTGAGGTAGTTAGAGAAGCCCCCAAAATAAAAAGAAGAGAAAATTTTGAATATACTTGAAATATAAAAAGACAAAAGTGTGTAAAAAGGGGTTCTAATCCCTCAAATAGAAAAGAAAAAGAATAAAAATCTTAAGATGGGTTGATCATCACCTTGCAAGGACTTGGTAGATTCTTGGGGATGAGTCAATTGATGCCTTGTCTTTCTAGGGGCAGTATCTAGCTGGAAAAAATACTTAGGAAGGTTGGAGTGAAAATGAAAGTGAGCACAAGAAAAGGATTAAGAGTCGCCTTGTGAGAGCTTGGTAGGTTCTTGGGTACCGAGTCAGAACCTGAGGCTGATGCCCTATTCTCCTTAGGTCGTTATGCCCGCTACCTCCTTTTTACACATCTGAGTATGGAAGTTTGAAGGAAAAATATCATAAAATAAAAATATATGCTGACCGGGCTATAGGAGTCCCCACCTATAGGAGTTCCTAGTCCAATTGTCCTAAGTTGTCCTAAGTTGGGTAGAAGTTCAGGTCACCACCTAGGATGGCTTCTTTGATGATTCTTTTTAGCCATTATGTGTTGGAGCAATTAGTTAGTGACTCACTTTGGATTTTTATCGAGTTGTATTTGTGCCTTATTAAGTATTTTGTTTTGTGGTACCTTGATGCTTTTTATGGTTGTTATTTGTGCAGATCAGTTTGTGGATTCAATGGCTAAGTTGCCCTATCCCACGATTGCCAATGAGAGTAGGATTTTAACACCCAATACATACCAAAAAAGAGCAAAATGATACAAATTTAAAGCAGAATTTAAAGTTCGATGGAAGTAGAAGACACAGATTCAATAATTTTTAGTGGTCGTGGAAGATAGGAATTCAAAATTCTTCAAAAGCCTAACCTTTTCAGTGGTTATGGATTTTTCATAATTTTTTTGAGTGTCTAATCAAAGTAAGACAAGTTCTCTACCATTCAAGACCTCAAGCCGGATGTGCAGGATTTTTCAGATGTGGAATAAATCGCCAAACATGGAATATGCAAGAAGCTAGGTACTTAGAAGGTCAAAATTGAGCCAAATTTTAAGTAGCCATGCCCATGAGCCTTTGGGAGGGCAAAAAAAGGCCTTAATTTAAAAAATTATCAATTGGTAGGGTGAGCGTTTCACCTACGGCACAAAAAAAAAATGACGCCCCTCCTTGGCATTAATTTGATGGATGGGGGGTGGAGAGGTTGAAAACAAGCAGCCAATCAATGCCATGGATTTCCCAAATTTTTAGCTCTTCATTGCACCTACTGATGTCTTGCATAAAATGGGCTCCTTGAATGGAGATTTTAGAATTTAGTCTTTCTCTCTCGTCTCTCTCTCCCCCCTCTAGATGCATGCTTTTATGGTTTAATCTCTAAGAGAACTGGGTGGACTGATTTGAGACATTTTGATTGGGAGATGATGTTGAGACACAATGGAGTATAGATCAATGTTTGAAGGAGCATTAGCAGCTGCTAGTGAGCATCAACGGCCTTCCAAATATGAGATACATGTAAAATAAGCATGATTTTATGAGTTAGTGATAAATTTCATCGTTTTATGATATATCTTGATTACAAATGGTTGAGAATGATTGCTTTTGATTGTCAAAAAAATAAGCAAGAATAAGTCGTTTATTGACTTTTACATAAATATGCAAAACTCACAAAATTGTGGTCTTAGGGTAAATCATGGATTTTGGGGGTTTTGATGTGTCAATGGTGGTCTCATGGGATGAAATGAGGGATGAAAATAATTCTCAGTAAGTCTAATCAAGTCACATTAAAAAAATAAAAAATACAAGTATTTATTGATAAATAAATAGAGAAAAATAGAACAAAAGGAAAAAAATAAAATTTTGTGCTTAAAAAATATGGAAAACTAATATATGTTTCTATGGATATATGGTAGGGCTGAAGCATGAGGTTTCAATTTAGTTCTATGTTTATGTTAAAGTGAGTATCTATTGCTCTTTATGAAGAAAATTACATAAAAACACTTTCTAAACCTATCATCGAATACTCAACCCTAAACTATAGGGAGAAGAGGGGGTAATAAGTGTTGATTACATGCTGAATCTGCTGAATCTGATTTGTTTTGATGCATTTTGCATAGAGGATATGTGCGTTTTGAGAATTAAAGGGTTCAGTAGCACGAGCATGCTCGGTGTTGATCTTATGTAATGCAGCAATTACGCTTAGAATGAAAGCATGAAAAGAAACGGTTTCACATTGTCACAATGCTATTTTAAATGAATGAAAATTGTTGAATACTATGAATCATTCATAGTTGCATTGCATTGAATGCATGGTATCATCCTGGATGCATGGCAATTGTCTTCATAAGCATTGATCTACGCTAAGGGTGAGGTATCCCAAGCCATCAGGCTAGTGATTGGTTCCTTTAAGGAGTGTGCAATGAGGATCATATTCTATCTCCTAGAACGAATGATTAAAAGAGAGGACCATGTATCTACATGTCTTATGTTTCAATGGTGCATCTCAAGGCCGATTCTCGAGGTGTAGGAGAGCCATAGAGAGAGGAGCCACGATAATTAGCCAAGGGGTGCTCCTTATGTTTGCTTTACATGGTATATAACACCAATATGTGTAGGGGCTCCCTCTTAGGAGTTTAGGAAGGGATCAATTGGGCTATAAACGTTACAAACACTTATTTAGGTTAGATCAGTGTGTAGCCTTCGGATGCTCCTGGCCGCGAGGCCATGGGTATTTTGGTTGAGCATAAAAGCCCAACTAGAACCTTATAGCTAGTGTTGGGCCAATTTTAGGTCTCAACATAATATTAACCAAAAACATGATTTATTAGAATAAAAAGAAGGCAAATGAACCTAGAGGAGAAGGCCTATAGCAAAAAGAAGGGATAATAAAGAAAAAGGACAATGAGGGAAATTAGTAGCTACTATTATGGGGTAATTGATTTAAACTAGAAAAATAAAATGAGCAAGAGTAATGACACATTGACTTGGAAATTCTTCTTCTCACTCTTTGTAGTCTTGTGCAAGATGAGCTACATCAATTTTGTGAGCTATTTCCTATAGTCTATCAGGTGGAATCTTAGTGTAGCTCCAACTTGAGAGAGGAGATAATTTGCACAATAGGGCTCATTTTTACTATCCCAAACCATAGTTTGCTCAAGTTCATGCATAGTCCTAATACGTAGGTTAGGGTATGACACTTTTCTACTGCTTCATCCAATGTCCAACTAATGGGGGGCATACAATATGACTTAGAGAGGCTCCATCAAGTGGAAAAAATTCATGTGGTTTGATTTTTTATATTTCATAAGAGTCACATGAATCCATTAGTGCACAAAGAAGGAGAGATGATGACCCTAAACCAATGGGTTTATCATCATGTCATTACAGTCATCCAACCCTATCATGTAGTCATAACTAGTTGATTCCATACCTATAACTATGAGGTTGAATACATCCCTAACTTACCTAGCGAGTACTTGGAATTCAATACCATGAGTGAGTCTCCTACTTATTTTACTATCTGTGTGTGCTTGTCCCATAGCTAATAGTATGTATCTATCCATGAACTTGGAATTCAATACCCTAAGTGAGTCTCCTACTTATTTTACTATCTATGTGTGCTTGTTACATGGCTAATAGTATGTATCTATCATGAACTTCCCTTATATCATGGATGGTATATGTAAAACTTTTTTGGGTTGAATGCAAGCTTCCCTATATAAACTTTTTTTACAAGCCTATGGCATGACAATGAATCCAAAAATATATCTTTCTTTTTTGAAAAAGATCTTGCAAAGTTTGAGTACATGAAATTCTTTTTTGGTCAACAAAAAATCCATGGCATAGCTTTTATAACTTGGATGTAACAAGCGGGATACACACCGACTAGGGTTTAGACACCCTATCACACTGACTGGGGTATTTAAGGTGTAAGAGCCCAAGATTAGGGCAACCAGTTATTATCAAGATCACACTCTTCACCTTCATCTCGAGCTTCCACGTCTTCCTTCTCCTTTCTCTCCTCTTTCCTCTATTTCTCTCTTCTCTTCTAGTCTTCTTCCTTCTTCTTCTTCTTCTCTTTCTCTCTCCTCAGGTCTCTTTCTCTCTCCCCTTAGCTTCTTTCATTACAAGTGGTATCAGAGCTTCAGGCTTTGGTCCTTTTCCCCTTTCCCCTTTCTTCCTTTTCAAATCCCAAAAACCCTAGTTACTCAGCTTACAGGTACAGGTAGAGCAAGAAGGACTGCAGTTAACTCTAGCTTTTTGGAGCAAGCAGGAGCTATGGCTGGAGACTTAGACATATCTGGAGGTAAAACAGTTAAAATAGCATGTCGTCACTTCTTTTCATTCAAATTTTAAGGGTTCTAGGCCAAGTTTAGGGTTCCAGGAGTTAGAAGAGGGCAAAACCCTAGTTATTTTTTGCTCTAGCCCCCTTTCTCTCTCCTCCCAGGCAAGCTGCCATAGCCACACATCAGAGAGAACTCATTTTTTTCCCTGGAGCAACCATGAGAGGGCAAGACTAAAGCCTCAAGAGCCTTCTCCACTTTCCCCTGACCACAGGCAATACCCTTGACAAGGGTCACAGGCTAGAAGAGACCCCAAGGAATGGCCTGCAATTTGCGGCGCATTTTGCACTGCTGTTCCCTACTCCTCCTACCTCCCCCCTCTGCCCCAGCCCTCCTTCCCTGCTCCCCTCTGCCATTCCAGGCCTTGAATCCACACATTGATCTCCTCCTCCTTGACATTCTTGCTCCAGGGATTCAGCCACAAGGTGAATAGAAGTTGGACTGTTTGGAATAGTTTGGGGCAACCATGGATTCTCCTAACTGAAGCTTCCTCTGACTTGGAGAGCTCAACCCCACAATCCCTTCAGCCCGTGAAGGATTCTTCTTGCCCGAAAGAAGCCATTGAGATCATCATGCATGGGAGTTTTGCGTGCAGCCATGAAAGCTTCACTTGAAGCTTCCCGTCCTTGAAGCTCGCTTGGGAACCTTCTTCATCAGCAAGAGCACTCGAAGGCTAAAGCACTCTTCCACGGATGCCCAAGCAACAACCGGACTTCATCAATGGAGCAAGCGGCATCATGACAGTTCGGGCTTCAACGGTCATCAAAAGCATTAAAGAGGTATGCCACTTTGATCTTAATCTCTCAATTTAGCCACTTAGTGAGCTTAATCCATTGTTGGAGAGATTCAAGATTGCATAGAAGCATCATACCTCTTCCCAAGATTTCATTGTAATGGATGACATTAACCCCTACTTTGTCTTTTGATCTTGGAAGAATATTAGCTATTGCAAATTGGGTAAGTAGCAGCCAATGAGTCACTGGACTGCCAAGGTAACCCCTACCCCAACCCTCACCATTCCTTGCATCTCATGAAAAGGCCCAATGTCTCCTTTCCAATGCATCTCATGCTGATTGCTAATTAAAAATGACTGCCATGTATACTCTGGCTGAGAAAAAAGGCCGATGCTAGGCAAGGTGGTAAGACAAAAGAGAGGTGACCCTCCCTTACCACTTAAGACCCTGAAGGGGTGCACAACCTGGCCCGGGAGGAACTTTTCCCACCTTTCGATGATCCGGAGCCCAATACTTGTTTGTAGGTGCAAGTACTTCCATAAGCCCCACTTCCCTACCCAATGATCCCTCTTGAATACCCCGCAATGACAATGGCACCCATGTATGCCACTTGAGGTACATGCAGCCAATGGAGATGTATGGCAGTGAATGTACTTATGCATGAATGGCAGAGTTGATGGCTATGCAATGATGCTCTAGATTATGTTCGGTATGCTTAAGATGCTATTGAGATGTCAGATTAGGCCCTTGATCTATGCTCTATCCATGTCAGATATTGGCACTAAGGGATAGACAGTGTTTTTGGTCACAGTTCTGCAGGACTGTCACAAAGATCCAATTGTAGAAAATTATATCCTAAATTTGGGGGTAAACCCTTCAGCTCATCTCAAAGAGGGCTTCATCCCCTCTAATTTGAATAAAAAATATCCCCAATCGGAGTTACGGTGTGAAAGTTATGCCTATTTTTGTGCACTAGGGTCACTTAGATAGGTTGCAGAGTTGTAGACCGCTCCAGGACAGCCACTGTAAAACCCCTACAAAAAATTCTAATCTTTTTTTTCATAAAAGTTAATAGCTCATCTTGAAGAGGCCATCGTCCCCTCCAACTTAGCCCAAAATCTTAGCAATCGGAGTTTCCTACTAAGAGTTACGCCCTTTTTACTGACAGCAGGTCCTGTGGATTGCATCCAGATGGCTAGCCAGAAAGGCAAAAGCAAGGCCCAAGAGGAACTCCAAAGGGAGATTAGAGACTCCCGGACCTCCATGAATGAGGAACCAAGCTTAGCACAAGATTACCATGGTGATATACAGGAGGACATGCCTGAAACAGACCCGTATACCCTTCTTAATCACACCCTCTGTCAACATGAGCTCCATCATATGAAACACCGCAACGATATGGTCACCAACCATCGCCAGATGATGTCTAAGTTTGATGAAGCGATTGAGCACATGGCCATCTCAAACTCAAAGACCCAACAGACCTTGGAACAGCTCACTGCTCTTGTTGCTCAGTTAGCGACCACTTCATCCCAAGAGAAGACCAATGACTCTAGACATGAGTCTAGACGCCCTCCACATCAGGAACCATCACATGGACCACAGGGTATACTTGGTGCTAAGGGAATTACCCTTTCTACCTATGAGATTGGGGAACCCTCTCACATGCATGATGAGCCTCTATTGAATTCCCCTGTCCACCATGCCTGCAACATTCACTTGAGGCCTTCCCCTACTTTGGGTCAAATTTCACCCGCTCTACCTAGGAGCCCCCATGCACCACATATGAATCAGCCCCATCAAGGAAAATATGGTACAAATGGCCAGCTTGGCAATCATGGACAACATGGCTATAATGGACAACATGGGCTAAATGCACCACAAGGGATGTATGGACAGCAGGGCATGTGTGGCAACCAGGGGATGCATGGACAACAAGGACTTCATGGGCAGCATGGCCCCTATGATTTGCGTGATAAGGTCATCCTCAGAAAGTATAATGGGAAATCTCCCTCACCATCTGACTTGGAAGAATGGACATCCAAGTTGAAGTCCTACTTCAACATCTACCCCCGCACTGATGAGCAAAAAATACTTTTTGCTTCTCTCCACTTGGAAGGTTTTTCCCACACTTGGTGGCGCTATATCAATCGGGAGAATCAGCAATTCATTGATTGGGAAGATTTCAAAATGCATATGGTCCAAGTTTTTGTGTCCCCTGTGGAAAAAGAACGGTTGGCAAGAAGATGGTACACTCTTGACCAACGTAACCTCACTGTACGTGACTACACCAATCAATTCATGAACTTGACCATGTATGTGGAAAGCATCAGTGAGACGATGCTAAATTGCACAAGTACATCTACCGAGTCTATCAGTTGATGTCATGCCCCAAAAACCCACCATACTGTTTGATGCAATCGAACTAGCTGAGAGATATGCAAGAAAGTACCGTAAGAATGAGCATTTTTAGCAAGGTGTTGGACCTCCCCACATCTCTTCATGATCAGCCCCATCTGGAGGTGGTTTTTGAGGCTCTTCTATGCCTAATAACAGCCCCCAAGGACCCACTTACCCTGCCTTCCATGCTGAAAGAAAAACAGGCACTTTTGGGACAGCATCGGGCTTTATGGCTGAAAATCGGTATGCTGAAAATAAATAGTCCACTGCATCACCTTCCCATGGATCCAGTAGTCAACGGTTCATCTTCCCAGATGTTGTCAAAGAACGGAAAGAAAAGGGCCTATGCTTTAAATGTGGAGATAATTACACTGCTGATTATGCATCCAAATGCCCCTACAAGTCAACTAAGGTCAAAGTTCATAACATGTATGTCATGGAAGATTGGCATAATGAGGAGGATGACCTGGCCATTGACCAGATTGAGCCCACGGAGGATGTTGATCATGAGCAATTCTATGACCTGGAGGATGGGTTTCCCTTTGACCCGGGCAGTGTGCCCTCATAGATACTTGATTTAGCATCCCACCTACCTCCCACTTCCCTTTGCTCAATCTCCTTGGATGGTTGGACAGGTTCGCGTAGCCCCAGTACCCTTCGCATTCAAGGAAGTATCAATGGGAAGCATGTTTTTATCCTTGTGGATAGTAGAAGCACGCACAGTTTTGTCAATAAATCATCCATTGATTGGTTGAAATGTATTCCTATGGCATTACACCACCCCTTGAAGGTCCAAGTAGCAAACGGAGAAGAAGAAATCAACACACATGTATGTCCCACAGTTCCCTTATGCTTGGCTGAAAATTATTCCACCTCTTATACATTGGTCATTGTTGTGACTAGGTATTTACCCATGGTCCCCATGCGATCTCACTATTTGCATCTTCATCTTCATGTCTTATTTGCAAATAGTGAACACCTTTGTCTCTCATAGAGATAAAACATGGTAGAGAGATAGGGTGAGGGATGATGGAAATGACAACAAAGAGAGAGCATACAACAAGTACACTTGGAAGGCGTACAAGTGCCTAACATTTTTGGAGCTAGAATTGAATGGAAGAGAGAGCCAACTCACATCCAACAACTCTCACAAGTGCGGAAAAGTCCTAAATCAAGAAGAAAGGTGCACAAGAAAAAGTGCAAGTCGATACTTTTGTAAAGGAGTGCAAGGTGCATCATTATTTATTTAAAGAGCGTCGGGCTCTCACCCGTGCAAATGGTAAAGGTAGATGGGTGGTAGGAAGGAAGCTAGGAAGATATGAGGACAATGGAAAAAGGGCCTAGGCCATGTAAAAAATGGGATAAGGGGATGACCGCCTAAAAGGGATTTAGAGTTTTGTATATAAAGTTGAAAAGTGAATGAGAAGCTCATTCTTGTGTGTGGCCAAAAGTAGCTCTCGTCCTCTTCTTTTTCTTCTTCTTCTTCTTCTTCTTCTTCTTCTTCTTCTTCTTCTTGCTTGCTTGCTTACTTGAGCTTGTGCTTGAGAGAGGGAGTGTGAGAGTGTGAGGGAGTGATCTTCTTTGATTAGTCATATCTCTTGGTTGATCATAGAGCTGCTCTTGTCTAGCTCTATAAGAACTCCTCTCCAACTTTCGAGATGTACCAGGTGTATGCAAACATTCAGCTATGATGGTAGACTCCATCATGTGAGATAAGGTTTCATGTGGATACACCTTCATGGTTCTGTGTAAATGAGGGAGTAGGCCAGCTTCAAACTTCCTTTTCTTCTCTTCATCACTGATCTCCATGAAAGGAGTAATCTTAAGAAGAGTAGACCAAAACTTGTCCACATAACTAATGACCTTCTCATGCTCAATGGTGTCTTTCAAGTGCATGCCTACATGCTTGAGCTTGGACTTTTCTGAGAAATTACCATAAGAAAAAGAAACTTCAAATTTCCCGATGTTGAGATGACAAGCTCAACACATGCGGACATTGATGATGGACCACCTGGTTAGATGGGTCCACACATCCACACTTAGTACGTCGGTGGTCATTATGATTCTCACATGGCCACTGACTCATTACTTATTATATTCAGGTTGTTACACCTATTTACAGCTGGCATAGTTATAGCGCCAGTCGACTAGTGTAGTCGGTTATGCATTGTTTGACTTAGTAGGCCACTTTCCTTTATGTTGTATCTTATCTATACTTTGTGTACATTGTAAAGTGTGCGGAAGAAGAAGAAGAAACCAGCAAGAAAATGTTTTGGCCTCCATCTCTCTTCTTGTCTCTTGAGTGAGCTTCTCCTTGTGCAGTCTGTGTGTGTTCGGCGTAGCATCTTGAGCAAGTCTCCCCACCACACGATTCTTGATACCTGACAAAGGAAATGCCTTAGCAGGATCTATCTTATTAGAGTAAGAGTCAAACTTTATGCCCTTATCCCCAGACTTGAAAGTCTTAGTCTTCTTAAGCTTTCTCCTCTTATGGCCCCTCTTTGTTCATTTGCGGATTGCATGAGACTTAGAACCAAGAGAGTAGGAACTAGAAGATGAAGAGGAGGAGGAGGAACTTGAGTAATCAAGGGAGTAGTTGGTTGCTAAGGGAGATGACTTCCTCCTTATCCAGCTCACTCGAGGTGAGGTCTTTTTACTCTTCTTGACCTGAGAGTCCTTCTTCCTTCTAGGATGCTTCTCAACAATTGGATGCTTTGTACCTTCACCATAAATTGGTGCAATGGTGTTTCCTCCAGTATCACCATCTTTTAGAGGATTCGGTCCTTCATAAGTAGCTTCTTCCCTTTCCCTTAAGCCGGCAATCAATTGACGTACTTTGGGAATCTCCAACAAGCTACGATACTCTGTCGATTGAGCCTATAATTGCTCACTTGTAAGCACTTCATCAATTGCCATCTTTACCTTCTTCTTGCAAGGATTGCCTTTGCTTTGAGAAAAGAAAAGAGACCTACTATAATACCATTTTTATAAGATCCAAGATACACGCTCGACCTTCTTATATACTTAAAGATATATGGTGAATATATCCCCATCATAGTGCTCTGATCACCCCATTAAGTGATGCACTAGGAATACTAGTCTCTAAATGGTCGCATGGCCATGCTAGATCATCATCAACACTTAAAGAAAAGTGAGTCATTAATTTATTGATATAAATTTACTAAATAGAGAATGTGTAATAAACAATCAATTTAGTGACAGTATCCATAAGATGGAACATTGCATGCATGTGTCAATATTGTCAACTTTTGGTTCAAAATCCTCAACAATCTCAACTAGCATAGTAGAAACATGACCCTTTTGAATCTTTTGCTAATTTAGATGAGTTTTCTTAGCCATGTAGTATCAACAACCTTTTAGTGGATGAATCTCTTGCACAAGGCAATTGGAATCATGGTAGATTAGTAGCTCTAGAGTGAATGGGGTGTTTATAGCAAAGTGCCTAGTCACTAGAAATTGGAAAGTTTGTTATTCTTGAAGCATGAGGTGCTACAAGAAGGTATGATTCTTATTTTTCACATGCCCAACAAGTTATATGGTATGATTAGTGTATTGAGATGACTAGTCATTTGATGTGGAGATGATGCCTATCACCTAATCCAATCCAAATAAAGGTTTCACATGGGTCCCTTCTAATGATAAATCAAGTCCTAACGCATCTCACATGAAGTGGATGATAAGAAAAATCTTTGCAAAATGTATTTATATGACTATTTTATTACTCAATATTTTACTAAAAATAAAGCTCGTGGATTTGAGCCTCAAGAAAATTTGTCTTACAAGGTTAAGCTAGGCACAATTCAAGTTTTAAGTAAATCTTAAGGCTTTAAGAAGTCTATTCTAGGTGATTCCACAACTTTCACATGTGTTCATCTTTCCTAGCTAAGTAAGTGAAAAATTAGAAGATTCTAGAGGACAACTTAGATTATTCAAAGAGAAGATGCCTATTTATGTTAATCATCATACAAATATTGAGGCAATAGTTGGTCATGCATTCAAGTTAGTCACAAATCCACATCTTTTCCTATAATTGCTCACTTGTAAGCACTTCATCAATTGCCATCTTTACCTTCTTCTTGCAAGGATCGCCTTTGCTTTGAGAAAAGAAAAGAGACCTACTATAATACCATTTTTATAAGATCCAAGATACACGCTCGACCTTCTTATATACTTAAAGATATATGGTGAATATATCCCCATCATAGTGCTCTGATCACCCCATTAAGTGATGCACTAGGAATACTAGTCTCTAAATGGTCGCATGGCCATGCTAGATCATCATCAACACTTAAAGAAAAGTGAGTCATTAATTTATTGATATAAATTTACTAAATAGAGAATGTGTAATAAACAATCAATTTAGTGACAGTATCCATAAGATGGAACATTGCATGCATGTGTCAATATTGTCAACTTTTGGTTCAAAATCCTCAACAATCTCAACTAGCATAGTAGAAACATGACCCTTTTGAATCTTTTGCTAATTTAGATGAGTTTTCTTAGCCATGTAGTATCAACAACCTTTCTGGACTTGAATGTATTTAATTTAGATGAGTTTTCTTAGCCATGTATTTTCTTAGCCATGTTCCTCTCCTTTCTGGACTACCTTCACATGAGAGATATTTTCCTTAACTTGTATTTGTGCCTAACTTGAATGTATTTAATTTAGATGAGTTTTCTTAGCCATGTATTTTCTTAGCCATGTTCCTCTCCTTTCTGGACTACCTTCACATGAGAGATATGGATTAGCCTCTCGTTCCTTCAACATAGGGACATGCTTGAAAAATCAAATTTGAATACATTCAAGCTAGGCATAATATTAAATACATTCAAGTTAGTCACAAATCCACATCTTTTCCTTATCTTACAATAGTTCTAGATAAACTTATAATAATTGTACAGTTCTAACAAAAATAAGATCAAATTGGAAAATATGAGAAACAAAATATATGTATTGTACATTAATCATGACTTGTTATATATACAACTCTTCAAGAGCATCCAAAGTAGGAGGTGGCACTTGAGGGAAGAGTTAAAAAGAATGCAATCAAATTGGTCCAAATATTGCTAGACAAATCACAAAAACTTGAAAAGTGATGCATTTTTATCCAAGTTTTTGCTCTAGTACACCACAAAATATTTGCAACTTCCAAATGCAAATCCTCAAACAAAGAGAGAGAGAGAGAGAGAGAGAGAGAGAGAGAGAGAGAGAGAGAGAGAGAGAGAGAGAGAGAGAGAGAGAGAGAGAGAGAGAGAGAGAGAGGGGGGGGGGGAGAGGGAGAGAGGGAGAGAGGGAGGGAATTGTCATGACATGTTTACTATGAGTAGTAGGTAGGAAAGAGAGAGAAAAATTACTAAACCATGCAAGTATATCAATTGGCATATCACATAAAAATTATGAGGTTGGCACACATAAGCCTTCAAGGGGGCCACACAACTCAAGAGAATGATGGGTAATTTTTGGAGGTCAAGCACCACCTTGTCACTACACTATCGTAATAGCATATGCCCTAAAAAGGCAATGCTAACAAACCTTGTGGAATGGAACAATAAAAGGAAATTACTTCTACATGTTAAAAAAATATGGTTATAGAGATGCTAACAAACCCCACTCTCTATGAAGTAAGTGCGATGCTTGTTACTATTATCCTTAAGAGGTTGCATGGGGGTTAGATCACAATTTTCAAAGACCTTACAAGTTTAGGAATCCTTTGTCAATTCTTTTGGATTGAGAGCTTAACTTTTTGACTGTGAAATAGGCTCAAAGACTACCCCAGTAAACTAAGTCCATACATCCTATTGGGTTCCAAGTGGTGTTTCTTGTGGAGGTGTGTCTGAGAGACTACTAAACATTTCTTCCTCTAGTATAATAGCTAAGGGTGGGTAGGTCACTCATGGTAACATATGCAACTTTATCAACAGATAAGGTTATCATAGTACAAGTGTTTGATCTTTCTTGAATCATTAGCTTATTAAAATAATTGAACTTTCATTTTAAAACTTATTTCAATCATTTCTAAGCTTGTTTAATGGAGAAGTACAATTGACTAGACTTTTGGTGAAGGAAGGGTTTTCTTGAGTTAAGAAAAGGGGCTTTGTTGAGAAGTGAAGTCTAATAGACTTCCAATGGAGGAAGGATTTATTGAGTTAAGAAAAGGGTAAATATGGATTTATTGAAATGAATTGGTAAAGTGAAATCCAAGGGTTAGGATTGAGAATGTATTTGGATACCTAAATCAAGTCTTGGGAATCATTTCATGAATCTAAGAAAAATTTCAAATCATAGGAACATTAAGATGTTATCGTATTTGACCTCCAAGAGCTTCTCAAGCATTTTAAATTACTATAATCTCAATGGCAAGGGTACCCAAGTCAAGGTGAATGTGCAAGTTTGGATTGATAGTATGGAAATTATTTGTCTATTGCCCTTCAAAATAGTGAAATAAATATATCCATAAGGATATTGCAATTAAGACTCATTGGTGAAGCCAAATTACGATGGAAATAATGGCATTAGGATACTATAGTGTTAGAAGAATCAAAGACTTAGGATAAAATAAAAGCTTTTATAAGAGGAAGATACCTCCCAGCCTCTTTCAAAACCCTAAAGATGAATGAATTATTTGGCCTTCAATATCTTGACCTAACCCTATAGGAGTATTACTTGAAGTATCATCACTCTTTATCAGAAATATGCACTATAAATGTGACAATCAAATATACATGTCAACTCTACTGGTAGCTTTGAATAATCACCTACCCAAATTAATGATAGCCCTTTGTCTCTCATCAACTAATAGCTGACAATTGTATCACCCCTGGCACATTGCCTCAAGATGGTCATTAAGAGGTTGACGTAATCCCTAATAAATGTGTGGTACGTGTTGGCTTATGGATATATTGGGAGCTTACTTCTATACATCAAAGTACAAGAATAGTAACCTTATAAGGTTAACCCTAGTTGCTTCAAGTTGAAGAACTCATTAATTTTTTGGGTTTGATAATTAGTGACAAAAAATACTAGCCTTGAATTGTCACTTGATTTGACTCCAAGTCATTATTGCTTTAGAAACAACTTTGTCATTACACCACTGCTTCCATCATAGACGTGCTTCACTATTAGCCTTGGGCATGCAATCATTTCTTGATTTTCCATATTGATTCCTACAGTAGAGAAGTAATCTACCATTTGCTTGATCCAAGTCTCAACATTGATTTCTACCTTTGTTCCTTCTCCATTGAATTCAAGTGCCTTGATCTATTTCAGAAGAGAATTTCACTCCTCTTTAGGGGCCAAACAATCCTGGTGACATAGTTATAAACTCATTGGTTTAGGATTTTTCTTATCACTTAGTTATCACTCAACATATACTTGATAAGACTCAACAAACACTTGAGTACCTCACAACTCTTATCACTCAATTAGCCACCACTCAGGTGCAAGAGAAAGTGAATGAGTCTGAGCTTGATATTAGTCAATCTCCCTCATTGGACCATGTACATGGCTAGCAGGGTATTATTGGGGCTAGGGATATCCCATTGAGCACCTATGAAATCAATAAGCCCTTTCACAGAAATGAAGAGTCTCTTTTGAGCTCTCCTATTGTAAGTACGATAAGCTCCATAGTTCAATCAATGTAGGAGCTTTCCTACTTATCCCAAGAGCCCTTCAAATAATGGTTCTCCCATTGGTAAATTATTTGGCTCAGAAAAATTCAAGGCTAGTAAGGCATTAATGGGTAGCATGGGCCACATGGCATTAATGGGCAACATGGGTGCATTTCTTTAATGGGAAACATGACATTTATGGGTAGTAGAGTCCAAATATAAGGGAGCTCTATGATAAGACCATTCTCAACAAGTACAATGGGTAGTCACCATCCCCATTTGACTTGGAAGAATGGATCTCTAAGTTGGATTCTTATTTTAACATTTATACGGACCTCAATTATTAGAATATTCTCTTTGCATATATTCATTTAGGGGGATTTCACTCATTCATGGTGGCATTACATATGGCAAGAAAATAAGCATTTCATTGATTGGGAGAACTTGAAAATGCAAATGGTACAAGTATTTGTCTCCAGTGGAAAAAGAGTGATTGGCTAGAAGATGGTGCCAACTTGACCAACAAAACCTCACAGTGAGGGACTACGCAAATCCGTTTGTAAACTTAGCAATGTATGTTGAAAACATTAGTGATGATGCAAAGTTACATAAGTACATTTATGCATTGGAAATCTACTAATGTAATAACTCAAAAACACCCTCCATCTTGTTTGATGCAATAGAGTTGGCTAAAAGGTATCCATATTATTACTATAAGGATGATAATTTATAGTAATATTTTGGACAAGAAAGAACTCCCATATGGCAAGGTCATTATGGAGGAATTTATAGAGGAAGTAACATGCCCGATACCAACCCAAGAATCCCTACTTACCCCACATTCAATTTTGAAAGACAATAATGCATTTTTGGAACAATATTCAACATAAAGGGAGAAAGCAATCATGTTGATGATAGGCCAAGAAATACCTTAGCCTAGTGTGGAAAAAGTGGTAAAATTTTTATCCTACTAGATCTAGTTAAGGAAAGAAAGGAAAAGGGCCTATGTTTCAAGTGTGGGCACAAAGTCCTTATTAACACATTGCATTTTTTTGGGGTCAGCTTGTATGCCATTTTCACTAACAATGCACCATAATTACTCCATTGATGTTTGAATGAAGATGCACTTAGTTTCCTTATCAAATAACCTATGCTCTCTCAAGATATCAAACACCCTTCTGACATGTGCCAAGTGCTCCTCTAGTGATTTGCTATAAATGAGAATGTCATCAAAGAATACAAGCACAAACTTGAATAGGAAAGGATGTAAGATTTTATTCATTAGGATTTTAAATGTGGTGGAAACATTAGTCAAATCCAAAAGGCATCACTAGAAAATGATAAAGCTCACGATTAGTCCTGAAAGCCATTTTGATCTCATCACCCTCCCACATGTGTATTTGATAGTAGCCATAGTGAAAATCAATCATAGTAAAATACCGTACCCCTTTCAACTCATCCAACAAGTCATCAATCCATGGGATAGGATATCAATTCTTGATTATGATCTTATTCAAGTCCATGTAGTCAATGCACATGCAAAAAGAGCCATCTTTCTTCTCTTGACTAGCAGGATTGGAGATGCATAAGGAAAGGAACTTGCTTCAAAAAACCCCATCTCAAGTAACTCTTTGAATTTATTAACAACTTCTTCATGTTCACACTTGGAGAGTGTGTAAGGTGGCTTGTTCATTGGCTTACAATCAGGCTCTAGATCGAGTGGGTAGTCCACTTGCCTCTTAGGGAGAAGGGCTGTAGGCATTTGAAACAAATCATTATACTCCTCTAGTAAGGCTTTCAAGGATGAGTTCTTAGATATTGTAGAGGGTTGATCTGACTTTTCCATATTCAAGTGCAAGAGAAAGATATGTGAGCATTTCTTGAACTCCCTTTTGAGTTGCTTTGCTGTAATTAGTTGAAAATCAAGATTATCATGAACTCCCTCTAAGCAGATGAGCTATACATGCATCATAAAATCCATGTAGAGCTAAGAGAAGTCCATAGAAATTTTACCCAAGTATTTTAGCCCCATTCACAACCCAAGATAATATCAATGGATCAAATCCTAATGCAATTAGATCAATTGATTCCACATAATTTCAGCCAAGCATAGGTAAACCTTGGAGCATACATGTATGCTAATTTCTTCTTCATCATTTGCTACTTGAAAATTTAGGGGATATTGTAATTCCATAAGGGCTTATTTTAATTGATGAATGGCTAATTTATTGATAAAACTATGTGTACTACCACTATCCACAAGATAAATACATGTTTGCCATTAATGCTCCCTTCAATATGCAGAGGGCTAGGACTCCTAGAGCCAGTCCATGCATCCATGGAGATGGAGCAAAAGAAAGTGGTAGCCAGGTGGGGTATAGTGGGGGTAATCAAACCAAGATTATGAGATGGGTACTTACTTAGGTCAAAGGGAAACCCATCCTTTGCATCATAGATTTTCTCATTGTCCAAGTCCTTTGCATACTCCTCATTTTTACTATGTAATTCCTTCTCATCATTGTTTCAATATTACATTGCATACATACTATAAAATTTGACCTTTGATGTCTTGTAGGGACATTTTGAGGCTTGGTCTATAGGCCTTTTTCTTTCCGCTCCTTCACAACATCTGGGGAGATGAAATTTTGACTACTTGGACCATTCAGGGCTAAGATGTAGTTCAAGGTCTATTTTCAACACATTATCCTTACCATTAGAGACAAATTTTGCTCGAAAAGTGCCATGTTTTTATTTTAATATGGAAGGAGAGATAAGTAGATATTTTAGGGCTACTATTAGGCATGGGGTTGCCTCTAAAAACACCCCCATAGTGGCCTCACCTCAATGGGATGCAAGGCTGTCCAAAACCTTGCTAAAACTTATCATTTTAATGGTACTTGCATATGTTTCAACCAATTCAATTGCATCAAATCAAGTGGAAGGTTTTTGAGCCATTACAACAATTAACAAGCTAGGCTAACCCATAGATGTGCTTGTGCAATTTTTCATCATCACTTACACTCTCAACATACATGGTCAAGTTGTGATATTACGTTGGTCAAGTTGATACCTTCATCTTGCCAACTACTCTTTTTCCATCGGGGATACAAAGACTTGAACCATATGCATCTTAAAGTCTTCCAAGATCATGAGTATTGTGGAACTCTTAGATCTATCAGTGTGGTAGTTGATGATGATTATGATGTTGTGCATGCATGCATGCATAGATGGACTTAGAGATGAATACAAGAGCTTTAGGTCATCTATGAATATGAGGGACAATATCTTTAATTTTGCCGACTTGATTTCTATGCTGATACTTGAGGAGAAGAACCTTATCTTGCATTACTCCTCTTCTTCTCAAAGCAAGAACAAGTCTAAACATGTGTTTTACTCTACTAGAGATAGAGGCCGTGGTGGTAGAGGCCAAGGTGGTGGTCATGGTCAAGGTTATGATGTAGAGAAAAATAGAGTAGGTCAGTCCCGAGGAAGGGGGAGTCAAAGAGGACAAGTTGCAGATCCTAATAGATTGTAGAATTTGGTGATAATAGAGAATATTTACATTGTGGTCAGAAAGGCCACATTTCTAAAATTTATTCCAAAAGGAAAGCTTAAGTTAGAAATGGAAAAAAGAAGCAAGGTCACTATGCATCTAGTAGTAGCAGAAACACTAATGAAGTGAACATTTGTTTATTATGTAGTACTTTATAAACACTATGGTTGCTAATGGTTCATCAAATAATGATTTATAGTATATAGATTTAGGTGCCTCTAACCAGAGACTTATCATGGAGAGTGGTCTAGAGAGATGCAAAGTCTAGAGTCTTCGGGCTATGTGGAGATAAGGGATGATACGACTCTCCCCATTACTTATGTTGAAAATGTTCCCTTGAGTATGCAAGATGGAAAAACTAAGTACTTGGTTGATATGTTGCATGTACAAAATATTACAAAAATTTTGATTTCTGTTGGTCAGATGGTTGAACCAGGATTGTAGGTTTAGTTCACATTTGATGGTTGTTATGCAGAAGATCTAAAATATGATCGTAGGTTGATTGCAAAAGGAAAACTGTTTGTAGATTGTTTACTATTGATGTAAGTCTACCTAAAATGAATGTTGCCATGTTTGCATAGGGTTTAGGTATTGTTGATGATATTGAAATTTGGCCTAAGAGAATTGATCATGTGAATGTATTGTGGCTAAAAGACATGAAGCCAAAACAAATTGTGGGTGGCTTGCCTAAGTTTAGAGTTGATGAGATGCACAAAGTATGTAAAGTATATCAACTTGGAAAGAAAGCAAGTTACGCATTTCCAAATGAAAAGCATGTATGCAAGAAGCCACTTGAATTGATACATTTTGACGTATGGAATCCTACAAAGAATGCAACTTTGAGTGCTTGTAGGTGTTATGTTTCTTTCATTGATGATCATACTTGCAAACTATGGATTTACTTCATCCATGTGAAAAGTGAGGTTTTTACTCACTTTAAAAGATTTAAGACTTTAGTTGAGAAGGATACATGGCTGCATATTAAATGCTTAAGGTCAGATGGAGGGGGAGAATGTCTCTTTGATGAGTTTTTTTATTTTTTGTAGAAAAGTGTCATACAGAGATAGTAAACATGTAGATATACTTTGCAGCACAATGGAGTTTCCAAGCAAAAACATAGGTATATTGCAAAAAAATAGGTATATTGCAGAGATGGCTCATGCATTGATGTCAAAAAGAAACTTATCTTATTACTATTGGGCTGAAGTAGTTGCTAGTACTGTATATATTATGAATAAGATACCCATTAATGTTGTACATGGTACATCCAAAGTGAAGTTTAAAGGCGGAAAGCCAAATCTATCCCATCTAAAAGTATTTGGATGTATTGCTTATGTGCATATTCCTAATGATTTGCACAATAAATTGGATTCCAAAGCTGAAAAATGTATATTTTTTGGATATTTTCTTGAGTAGAAGGAATATAGATGTTATAACCCTATTACACATGAGCTGAGAGTTAGCATTGATGCTATTTTTTATGAAATGAGTAGCTAGTATATAATGTGCAAGATGCAATTAGGGTTGATGAGCATGAGAGTGTGTCAACAGTCACATACATTGAGTGGACCACAAAAGTCCCATAGTCATGGTTTTGTTGATAAACCTTGGAGTGGTAGATTGAGATCATAGGTTACTCCACCAAGTACATTATAAATATCAAGAAGAGGTAAAGAGAAAGTTGGGGACTCACCAATTATGGTAGATATATCATCAGGTTTCTCTCATGTTGATGTTGATTTAGATGGCTTTGAGTAGAGGTTGGATGAGGAGTTTAGGATTCCATCTATTAAAACATTTGGTATGCAGAAGGAACAAGAGGATTCTAAAGCAAGTGATAATGATCCAGGTCCATGCAGGTCAAGTGGAGTGAGAAAGACAATGTAGTGACTGACATATGATAGCTATGTAGCTCATCACTATGCATACATAGCTAAGGTTGTACAGGATGTAGATCCCACCTCTTTTGAGGATGCTTTGAATAATGAGCATTGGGATTGTGCTATGGATGAAGAAATAGTTGCTCTTATGGATAAAGACACATGGAAGTTGCTGCCCTTACCTGAAGGCAAGAAAGCTATTGGTTGCAAATGGGTTTACAAGGTTAAGATGGATCTATTGAGTGCTATAAGGAATGGCTAGTTGCGAAAGGATATGCACAAACTTATGGTATTGATTATGAGGAGACCTTTGCTCCAATAGCTAGAATAACCACTCTAATTGTTGTCATAGTAATGGATGTATCAAAAGGTTGGATCATGTATCAAATGGATGTTAAGAATGCCTTCTTACAGGGGGAGTTGCAAGAGGAAGTTTATGTGAAGCAGCCACCTAGTTATATGAATGAAAATCATCTAGATTATGTATGCAAGCTTTGTAAGGCCTTGTATGGGCTGAAGTAAGCATCTAGGGCATGGCATGACAAGATTGTAGAATACCTTGTCAATTTTGGATTTTGTAGAGTATAGCTGATCACTCACTCTATATATGTGAGAGTGATGCAGGTATTGTGGTCATTACTACATATGTGGATGATTTGATCATTGTGGGTGTTATTGAGACATAGATTAACAATGTGAAGGGTCTCCTCTTGGCTAAATTGGAGATGAAGGATTTAGGAGAGCTATGCTATTTTCTTGGCATAGAGATGATCACAAGTCCATAGGGTATATGGTTGTCATAGAGATAGTATACATTGTATATGTTGAAGAAGTATGATATGGTTGATTGTAAGCATGTTTCTATATCTTTAGATGTTAATGCTAAGCTTAGTGCACATGAGGGTGACTTGATTGAGGATGTCACTATGTATTGGAAGATTGTGGTCATCAAGAAGCCTTATCTATTTGACGATCACTAAGCCAAACCTAAATTACACAATTGGTTTGGAGAGTCAACTTATGCAGCTTCCATGAAAGCCACATTTGGATGTAGTGTGGTGTACAATATGCTATGTCAAGTCCATATTAGGCTATGCCTTATTCTATGGTGCATAGCTGTACCATTGGACATGCATGGTTAGATTGATGCAAATTGGGCTGGTAGTATTTCAAATAGGAGATTTACCAATGGTTTTATGTTTTCCTTTGGCGATGGTGATGTTACTTAGAGCAGCAAGAAATGGTCTATGGTTTCCTTATGTAGTACAGAGGTAGAGTACAGAGGTATTGCAATTTCAGCATGTGAGGTAGCTTAGTTACACAAGGGACTTGGTGATTTGGGAATGCAAGTGGATAATAAGGTTATCATCTATTGTGATAACCTTAGTAGCATTCAATTGGTTAGGAATCTAGTGTGTCATCATGTATAGACCAAACAAATAGAGGTTCATTACTATTTCATTCATGAGCGGGTTCTAGCAGTAGGTGATATTGACTTGGTTTATGTCAACACAAAGGATCAAGTTACTAATATTTTTACCAAGGCCTTGGGAGCTGAAAAGCTTTGATGCTTCAAGACTATGCTTGGAGTTCATGAGCTCATGGTGCTAAGCTTGAGGGGGAGACTTGAGACGTTACATGAGCTAGCATCCACTAGGTGCCTTGGTGATGTGGTATGATATTATTCACTGGCATGTTAGGTGACTGATAAGGATACACCAATGATTCTACAATTGGACTATACCCATGTAGTCCATCCTTTGTTATGGTGCATTTATTATGCCACCTCTCCTTTCCTAGTAGGTTCACACTTAGGGACCACATGTACATATGTTTTGGTACTTTCATATTAGTTTTTTTTCGTATTATAGACTTAATTCTTTTGAGTGGAAGAAGAAGAAGAAGAAGAAGAAGAAGAAGAAGAAGATTTCATCTCTATCTCTCTATGTTCTCAAGCCTCCATTGCTTTGGTGTGTGTGCGTGCTCTTAAGTGCCTCATCTCTCTCCCCTCTTATCTATTTTTAGGTGATTGACTATTCTACTTGGTAATAATGATCTTGTCATCATAGAGCTCATTGGGACCTTGTTGCCTATGATAACCTTGATATCCATGTACATTATGCTACCCATACATATCATGATATCCATACATGCCATGTTGTGCACTGAGCCCATGCTACCCACGATAACCATACTACCCATTGTTGCCATCTTGGATATTAATACCATGCTATCCATTATGGGGTGGAGCCAGGTAAGTCCTGTTGGGGCTCCTAGGGAGAGTAGGGGAGCTTCTACTAGTGTGGGGCAAGGGTCTCTCATGAGGGGATTGATTGCATGGATGATGGGAGAGCTCAAGAGAGGCTCATCTTGACTATGGGAGGGCTCAACAATCTCAAATGTGGAGGGAGGGGGAATAACATTAGCTCTAAGAATATCCTATGGACCTTGGAGCAGGTCTAATGGTGGAGGCCATCATGATTCATGCTTGGACTCGTTTGCCTTATCTTGTGTTGAGGTTGTGGCTAATTGGGCTACAAGATTAGTGAGGTATTCCAAGGTTTGTTGATTCTCAGAGTTGTATTGAGACATTTTCTCAATCATAATATCTATTTTTGAGAGAATTTGATGATGATTGGAAACCATGTCATTATGCCTTTCCATGAATGTGATTGAGCATGCTATAAGGGTCCATATCGAGCCCTTCCTCTTGCATCTTGCCATTATAATCTTGTGCTGAGCCGAGTTCATCATTCATTGAGGCCATGTAGTTCCTAATCTCCCTCTAGACCTCCTCATGGGCCTTGCCTTTTCCTTTCTATCTGCCAGAGTGCAATCCACATGACCCATCATCAGTACAATGGGCATAACTTCTAGTAGAAGACTCTGATTGAGGATATTTTTGATTCAAATCAAAGGGGGAAAATCCTCTTTGAGATGGGCTATGAATATTTGTGAAAAAATAATCAAAGAATTTTGTAATTTAATCTATATGCCTATCCTGGAGTAGTTTGCACCTTGTTTGCACCTCGGTGCACAAAAATGGCCATACATTTTAGATCATAGCTCTAATTGGATAGATTTTTTATTCAAATTGAAGAGGAAAAATCCCTCTTCAAGATGAGCTATAGGGTTTACTCCTAGATGCAATATAAAATTTATTGTAGTGAGATTTTTGTGATTGTCCTTGAATGCTTGCAACTAGAACACTACATATCATGGCTCAAAGATGCATCGTATGAGTGGCTCATTCATTGAGGAGCCTAAGAATCATAGTATTCAATATCTGTAGCATACTGAGCATGATATTAAGTACATTTAGGCATTAGTTTCCATTGTCGTTATTGCATATGAAAGCCTCAATGTCATGCATCTCCCATTGACTACATATATATCAGTGCCATACATGGGTGACTTGAGCAATGATAGTGCATCATGTCAAGGGGCATCTCATCGTGAATGGGTAATCAAGGAGTGCACATGCACCAACATACAAGTATTAGGCTCCAAATCACTAGGAGGTGGGCAAAGTTTTCCCTTGGGCTAGGTTGTGAAGGGTCACCTCTCTTTTGGCTTATCACCTTGCTTGGCATTGGTCTTTTTCCTCATCCAAAGTATGAGATTCATTGGGACTTTTCATAAGATACAAGAATTGGACAAAAGCTTGGGCACATGCTTATCTTAGTGGTCCAATGACTCACTAGTTGCCACTTACTCTTTTACAATAGCTTATTACTCTCTTGTATCAATTCAACACACACATGATAAGATAAGTATTAGGATTAACAATAACCAATTGGGTAGAGTTGAAATGGTGCATTGGAATGCAAATGGGGAGCAAGTGAACTACTAATAAATTTAGGTAACATACATTCAATAAAGGACTCTACTAATAAGGCAATATGCATCCTTAATCTTTCCAACAAAAGGGATAAGCTTAAGAAGTGGATTAAAATGTGAGATTAAGATTGAATTAACATACCTCTTCAGTGCTTGACGTAGATGGATGAAGCATGATTCCACAATGATCCAAGTCCTCCATTAAGTCAGCCCAAGGAAGCAAATCACTCCAATGGTGGGTACAATCTTCAAGAGTTTGGTTCTTGTTCTAATGGTGGGGGCTCTTGTGCTTGATCTTGAGCTTGCTCCTCAAGAATTGAAAGCTTCAAGTGGAGCTTTCATGGTTGACCATAAGAATCTTTGCATGCTTGTATTCAATCCATGTGAATGTGGCCAAGAATGGCTAAAGGGCTCATAGGGGGTAAGATTGAAGAGGTTTTGGAGAATTTGAGAGCTCAAGCTAAGCTTCAATGGCTATCCAAGATAGTTCATTACTGTGCACTACGATTTTTAGCTTGTGGGAGCTCAAATGATAGAGGAGAGATGCCAATATCGTAATCAAGAGTCCCAATCGATTGCTTGCTAGAAGACCAGGAAAGTTAGGGGAGAGGTTGGTTACAAATGAAGAGAGCTAGGAAAGGAGCAGATCAACTAGTGTGAATTGCATCGAAAATGTGGGGGGTTGCCTAGAGGCCACACGTCAACTAATGTGATCAAATCACTACTCACTAGCAAGATGGTGATGCTTAGAATCTATCTTTGTCTATCTTGGATGTCCTATAGGAGTGGGTGTGAAGATCTTGAGAGTTCTTGGGCATCGTAGCCATGGTAATTGTAAAAAGTGAGAGAGAGGGAAGGGTTGGAGCAAAATGTAATTGAGGTTTTTCCCTCCTCTAACTTTTGAGCCTCCAAATTTTTCCTAGAACTCCTAAAAATTTCATAGAAAAGAGTGGCATCTTGCTCAATTAACCATTTTATCTCCAGATATGTCAAAGGCTCTACCTATGTCTCTTGCTTGCCTTCAAGAAAGCTATCATTAACTATAGTCCTCCTTGTTGCTATACATGTACTTGTTGCCTAAGTAGCTAGGGTTTTTTTATTTGAAAAGAGAGATTGATAGAGAAAAAGGAAAGGGGAACATGACTAAAGCCTGAAGCTCCGATTCCACTTGTAATGAATGAGGCTGAGAGAGGAGAGAGGAGAATGAGTAGAAGGGAGAGAAAAAGAGGAAGAACGAGAGAGAGAGAGAGAAAGACTAAAAGATGAGAGAGAAAGACAATAAAGAGGGGAGAAAGAGGAAGTTCTTGATTATATGTGGAAGCCCTAAACTAGGTCTCCAACTCATAGTTCCCATGTAGCCCACTCTTTACATGGAAGATGTAGCATGTGCAAAGAGAGAAAAGGACCTATATGTTCCAACCTCTCTTCCAAAGCATTATAAGAAGTACTTTGATGTAAGCCTAGATCTAGTGCTACTAGGAAAGCCATGCAATTCCTTGGGCAAGTTATCTTTGGGCACTACATCAAAGTAAATATCAATAATACTAGTTATTTTTCCTCAGATCTAAAATATTGTGTGAAGATGTATAGGGGCTCTTACAATAGAAAATCTACAACATTTCCAAGTGAAGTGAGGCATGAAAAATATTAATGCATCAATTTTGTGATACATTGCTTTTAATCATGAGCCCCCTTGAGTGACAATTTTCCCTCTCTTCAATGGTAACACACTCAATGAGGTCTTAATGTGAGGCCTATATAAGGAATGCAAGTATATAATAACAATTGAGCACTTGCACAAACTAGGAATGGGCTTTTAACCAGATCCAAATATGGTCCCTAATGTGAAGGAGAGGCTAGAATCATGGCACTGATTAAGAGGTAATCAATAATACGCCACACATAATTCATGCATTGGTGGATGGGATGAGGATTATGCATAGTGTCAATGTCATTCATTCCAATTTGCATGCAAATGATGTAGTGATGGACTTCACTAAATTCAATACCCCTAGGGTTGGCGTAATTTATTGTGGGGTCTAATGCACATATTAAGCATTATAAGTTCAAGCTTCAATTGGAAATGTAGCATGCCAAATGAATCCATGCATGTTACTAATGAGGACCAAGAGAAAGGCAACTAGGAAAGAAGAAAGAGGCCATGGATTATACTAGAGATTCATCTCATTAGCCCCACTCTTTAGCCACAATAATAAGTCCCACTTTTTAGAAATGGCACATGGAAACTTAGCAACCAATTTATCTCAGAAATGGGGCTTAAAGATTGTGGACATCATGTTGTCTACCATAGACATATTGGGGTAAATTAGTAAAAACTTTTGATAGATAGCTTTGAATGAAGGGTGTCACAAGACAAAATGTAGCTTATGATGAGTAATTTTAGGCATATATGAAGGTCTTTGCTATAACTAATATAGGTGCAAAACTATTCTAAAAATAAATGTTGTCTACATGCAATTTGGGGTCAAAATAGGGCATGTATAGCTAGGATTTTAGCCCATTGAGCGTCTCTTAAGTAGGGAAACTCCTCCAAAATTTTGGTTGGGTTTTAGGAGGACTTTTCTAGTGGTAAGACTTGCCATTTGATGATGTATTCTTTGATGGGTTGGAACCTCAAATACTTATCTCATTGTCCAATAATTGTCTCAATGGCATATTGAATGATGCCTTCTTCATCTATGGGAGGTAACTCCTCCACATAGTCCACTAAGGTGCTAGTGAAGGGCTTTAACTAGTTGATATAAAACACATTGTGAATCTTGGTTGAGGAGGGGAGTTCTAAGAAATAGGTCAAGTCACTAACTCTCTTTATGGACTGATATGGGCCATAGAATCTATGGGCCAACTTGTTACTAATACTATCCTTGAGAGTGGAGTAGTAGGACTTTGGCACTTTCAAAAGGACCAATTCTCCCTCTTGGAATTCAATGTGACATATCCTCTCATCAACATAAAGCTTCATATGATCTTGTGCTTTCCAAAGATTCACCTTACATTGCTGAAGTAGGGTATGCATGCACTCTAACTCTTATTTAATCTAGGGGTTTATCTTGTCATTGAATAGGAACATAGGAAGATAAACCTTATACCCATATAGTGCCTCAAAGGGAGACCCGAATGCTAGAGTGAGTGGAGCTGTTGTATTCAAACTCATCCAAATGGAGTCGCATATCCTAATTACGTTGTATATCATGGAAAAAATTTCTCAAATATGTCTCAAGACAATTATTGACCCTCTCCGTTTGGCCATTAATTTGGGGGTGGGAGGATGTGGATGGAACAATTTTGGTACCTATAGATGTGAAAATTGCTTGCCAAAAGTTGCTCATAAACTTAGCATCTCTATAATGCACTATGACCTATGGTAAACCATCCAATTTAAATACATGATCCATAGAGTTGCTTCCTATCTCAAGCACTCCGGTAGCTCCACGATTCTTGATGCAAGATCAAGCATCCTCAAACCTCCACCTCTAAGCTCCATCCTCCATAGTCGTGCGTGAGACGAGAGAAGAGAAGAGATGGAGAAGGGCTTCACCTCCAAGATCCCTCACCCTCATGCACTCCTTCCCTCACTCACTCACACTCCCTCACTCACTCACTCACAAGCAAGCAAGCAAGAGAAGAGAAGAAGAAGAGAAGAGAGAGTCGACTTTGCCACACACCAAAGAATGAGCTCTTATTCATCTTCTGAACTTTATATACAAAGCCCTAAATCCCATTTGGGTGGTCATCCCCTTTTTACATGGCCAGCCATAGCCTAGGCCCTTTTTTCCATTGCTCTCCTATCTTTTTAGCTTCCTTCCTACCGACAATCTACCTTTACAATTTTCACGGGTGAGAGCCCAACGCTCTTAAAATAAATCATGATGCACCTTGCTCTCTTTTACAAAAGTATTGACTTGCATTTTTTCTTGTGCACCTTTCTCCTTGATTTAGGACTTTTCTGCACTTCTTGTATTTCCATATTTTCTTGGCGTGCCTTCATCCTCCATTCCACTTTTTCATTGGCCTTATCTTTTGCTTCAAATTTTTTTATTTTTTGGATTTTTCACCTTGTTCATTTGAGGGTTAACATTACCCCCATCCTAGATGAGTGCCAATCCAATGGCACTTGTTGGTGGTGAGGAGGATGGTTGTGCTAAGTGGCCAGGGGCTTCTTGAGGTTGGGTACACATCATGGTGGGGATGTGTTGGAGGGATTTATGGAATTGAAAAGCTCTTGAATTGGGTATGGGCCGTGGTCTTGGAGGGATTTATGGACCTGTTGGAGGGATTTATGGAACTAGAAGGCCCTTGAGTTGGGTGTGGTCCCTGGTCTTGGAGGGCTTTATGGACCTGTTAGAGGGATTTATGGAACTGGAAGGCCTTCGTGTTGGGTATGGGCCCTAGTCTTGGAGGGATTTATGGACTAGTTACAAGGATTTATGAAACTAGAAGGCCCTTGCGTGAGATATGATCCCTGGTGTCGAAGGGGTTTATGGATGTGTTGGAGGGATTTATGGAACTGAAAGGTCCTTAGACAAGCCTTGGTGGGAGGTGTGTTGGAGGGATTTATGCCTTTGAAATTGAAGATATAGTTGGGAGATATCCTTGTGTGGAGAGAGGCTGATGGGTGGATCCATCTTTTAAAATTGAATATGGTGTGAGATGGATCCATCGTCTGGCCCTCCGCGGTTGCCTCCTTTTGCATTGTTCCAAATGAACTTCTTCATTCACTTGTTGATTGGGGCTTCCTTAGTGTGCCCCTACTTTGTTTCATTGGTAAGGGGACTTTGTTACATAATATTGGGAGTGCATTGCATGGATCATGGGTTTTCCAGAGCTAGTGTTTGGGTCCTTGGTGTGTATCTAAAAAAGCAAAGAAGATGCACTACCTGGGGGTGTGTTCTGTTGTCGTGTGGTGCAGGGGGCTCATGTTAGTGGGGCAGGTAGCAAGCGTGGGCATGGTCCCTCACTCGAGGACTTAATTTGGGAATATGGGAGGTGCGGTGCATGTAGCTTAGGGTGATAGGTCTAATTATAGGTGAGTGTTATCTCCCTAGGTGTGTCCAGCCCTTGATGTGCACTAAGCGTGAAGTGGGGAATAAAAAATGAGGCTAGGGGGTTAGGGACAAAGCCGGCCGAATGAAGCCACCGAACACACCTAACTTGAGGATCCCTAGGTGTGGTGATTGTGATTGATGTGCAATGTTTTTTTTTTGCCAATTTCTTGAAGATATAGGATTTATGCTTTAGGTTCTTGAGTGTGGACTGGGGAGGGAGGGGGCTTTAATGATTTACTAAGGAAGTGCCCACTTAGCATGTACCCTTTTTGGCCTATTCTGACATGGAGAGGGGTGGTGGACAAAAATGGATGGCTATAGTTGGTGAATTGGTTGTCATTCATGTCCTCAAGGAGGGCCATGCAAAATGATGGGAGTAAAGCAGCACGCAGCATTAGACGAGTCATGGCACATCCATCTATTCATGCATTAATGTCAAAAAAGAGCGGCAGAAGGCAGCACTCTACTGGTGTGAGGGGTTGCCTGAGGAGAGTCCTAAGTAATCTAATATAATTACATGTTGTTACAAAGGTGGGGTCTAGGCAAGAGGAGAATTACATTTGGAAATGGGTCATGGAGTCCCATAGATCCTGTTTTGAGAAGACGAGTGCTTCCTCTGGTTTTGTGGCATTGATGTTGTAGATCTTTGGGAAGTCATATTGGCCATGGATGTCGGGGTCAAAATCTACTCCCACCCTCCAAGGATATGGTAGATAGGTCGGGTCATTTCGTTTGATGGGTAGGAAACCACAAAGAGACATCCACACATCCACGTTGTCATTCCAGACTCTTCTCCTCCACTTAGGTTGGGATTCATAGCCTTTCACCGTGTGGGGCACCTCCTCAACCTTGTTTTCCCACTAATCCGAGGACTCTGTCCCCCAAGCCATTGGGTTTCTCTCTCTTTCAACAAGCCATTGGTTTCCAAGCCTTCTTCCCATGGCAATTACCTCAGTTTACTGCTGCGGTGGATAGTACTTTGCTTTAGGCCACTGAGTTGTCAAGATTGTGGGAGAGAAGGAAGGAGTCTCACTTGTAGCTTTCTTGCTTGCACAATGGGGGAATACACACAGAGGTGGAGGCTGAAAACAGTTTTCCTCTTCTTAATTGTGTAAGCCAAAAGAACTCACTTACAAAGAAATAGAGGAACCCTATATATGGGTCTCAAACCAAAGACAACTAACTAAGGTGGCATACTAACTGAGCCACGAACTAGAGTAGATAAGGATAGTTGTCATCTAGCTATTATTCATGGGCGGTGTACCAACCACATCTACAACTGACAAGTCAGTGACATAAATGCACAACGGTCACCCTGGCATATCACGAGTGGAGCTCGATATCTCAACACTCCCCCTCGAGCTCAATCCCAATTCATGCACACCAAGCAAGTCTCTAAACTTGTGCAGCTTCTCTGCGCCCAATGCCTTCGTAAATATGTCAGCTACCTGATCCTCTGTGCTGACATAAACTAGATCAATAAGACCTAGTAAAACCCTCTCCTGCACATGGTGATAATGCACCTCAATGTGCTTTGTTCTAGCATGATAGACTGGGTTATTTGCCAAGTGTATACTGCTCATGTTGTCACAATAAATGACAACTGGCCCATCTGTAGGTTGATGCATATCATAAAGTAGCTTATGCAACCAAGCTACCTCACATGCAGCCATTGCTACACCCCTGTACTCGGCCTCTGTGCTCGACAAGGCAACTGTAGGCTGTTTCTTGCTGCTCCAAGTGACTGCAGCACTCCCAAAAGAGAACACATATCCACTGGTAGATCGTCTATCAGAAATACTACCAGCCCAATCAGCATCAGTGTATCCATGCAACTGTATCTGAACCCCAGTCTCATAAAATATTCCATACTGCAATGTGGACTTCACATACCTGAGTATGTGTCTAGCCGCATCCAAATGTGGTTTCCTTGGAGCCTGCATAAACTGACTTACCAATCCAACATCATAGCTCAAATCTGGCCTAGTAATAGTCATATAAATCAAACTTCCTACTATGCGTCTATACATAGTAGGGTCTTCCAGAAGCTCACCTGCATCTGTGCTCAGCTTCACATTCTACTCCAAAGGAACTGAAATAGGCTTACAGCCTGTCATCCCATATTTGGACAGCATGTCCAACCCATACTGCCTCTGCAGGAGCTGTATCCCACTTGGTGATCTAATCACCTCAATGCCCAAGAAATAACGTAGCTCTCCCAAATACTTCATCTCAAACTTCTGCTTCAATAGCATTTTCACATGAAGGATATCTTCATCACTGTCACCTGTCATAATCAAGTCATCAACATAAATGACAAGTAGCATAATACCTTTCTCTGTTTTTTTCACATAAAGTGAGAAATCTGCCTTGGAAATCTAAAAGCCAATAGTGACAAGATAATGTCCTATCTTGTCAGACCATGCTCTTATTAGAGTGGATGACTAGCTAGGAAAGAGCCTCTGGAGGCTCAAATCAAGAAGAGTCCAATGCCAAGACTTTCGAGAGAGCCTCAACGCCAAGTGAGAAAGTAGACCCAAGTACTCATGACAAAGGGAAGGGCACTGATTCAGGATAAGAGCTAGCAGAGATTAGGATGGACATAGCCAAACTACAAGAGATGATGAGACGACCAACACGCCCACATGTCCAATGTGTGCATTGCCGTGGAAACCGCTTGCTTGCTTGGTGTTAGGACCCTAGGTCATGTCCTTGTGCTGATTGTGGTAGGTTTGGCCGTGACACCATGCATTGTCGATGATTACCTCAGAGGCTCCCATATCCGCACCCTTATGGTCAACCCTACCTTGCGAACAGGACACCAAACTTCCTTGGAAGGGGAGCTCCATTGGCTTTCCTGGCACCGAATGACACTAAACTGACCATCCCTAGGATGGAAATAAATCCCACAAGTATCCCTACACCTCCTGGACCCTACGTGACCCATCCACTGAGTGACACTCCAATCCACTATGTGGACAAGCCTAGCAATGATGAGCCTTATGTAAACCTGTATGTGTCATATGATGAGGAAGGAAATGCTATCCTCATGGACTATCAACCAGTATCGGTGATGGCATTGGGTAGAGGGAGGGACAGAGGCCTAGGAGGGCAAACCCAAGAACCAATTGTGTGTTGGAGTTGCAGACACCCAGGACACATTTCTTGCCTCAAGAGGGAGCAAGCAAATAGAGATAAGGCTAACCTGAGATATGCTGAGTCTGGAATCACTGATCTCTTTGTCAATTGCCCTAAGCAGAGGCCATCCTCTAGTTTGGCAACCAAGCCATCGGTTCCATTGGGGTTGTTTGGTGTCGAGACACTTGACGAGGAGGCCACACCTATCCCCTTGCATGTCATGACCCCTATGCAAACAAAGTAGGCTGGCTTATCATTGCTAAGGCCTAGCAATCTTGACACAACCTTAGTTGGAAAGAAGAGTCAGAGACGAAGGAGGAAGAGGCCAAATGCCAAGATCACCCTCAAAACCAAAAGTACCATGACATTGTCAGTTGGAGGGAAAGTCATTGACGCAGAAGAAGGGATGTTGGTGCCTCAGACGGTTGAAAAGGGAAGTGCTAAAGTTGGGGAGTACCCCAACCTGAAGTGCCAACTCAAAGCCATCAAGAAGTAACTAAAGGACACTGAGCCTATACTGGAGGATGAGATCAACGATCTCTCAAGCATAGGCACCCCAATCTCTCTCCCACAACCAAAATCAAGGGAGGCAATGGAACCACAAGCTGGGCCACTTGGACAAAGTCTAATGCTTTAGGTCAACAAAATAACCAAGGCCATTGGCCAAGAACCATAGACCTAGAAGATAGGTGAGTGACTAGCAACCTCGTCAATACATTGGTGACCACCCCGATAACTCTAAGTTTAGGTAACCTGGTTACGCAACACCCAACGCTATGGTGGAAGCTTAAGGAGTGGGTTGAAGAACCAAATGAGCCAATTGCTACAAACTTGTGTGAGCATGATGCAGAAACTCAAATACCAAGCATGACACTGCACTCCATACCTAAATCCCTACACGTCAATGCCTTTTAGGAAGGCACGAAAACGCATGTTGTCCTACCAGTCCTAGCACTGGGAGACATCACCAGAAAGGGGATTGTGGATGCAGGGACAAGAGTGAGTGTACTAAGCCATGCGATACTCCAAACTTGGGGTAACCCACTGGTCCAATACTACTAGGTTTAATGTCACACTGGCAAATGGAGTGAAGGTGAAGCCGTTCAAAGTGTTGAAAAATTGGCTAGTAAAGATTGCATGGATCCAATTCTCTGTTGACTTCATAGTCATGAAGGGAGTGGACTGCCACATCCTACTAGGCTGACCCTGGATACACAACGCGAGAGTCGTAGAAGACTAGGGAAACAGTCTTATCTTCTTAGGCTATCAAACAGAAGCTGTGAGAGTAGAAATGGACACATGGAAGACTATGCCAGTCAACCTCGATGCTATCTCCACCATGTTGAAGGGCTATGGATAGACTAGGGGAACCTAAGGGGCTCTTAACAAGTGTATCTCGTGCCCTGAGGATGAGCGAGACTGGATGCATGTTCTTGCCACCATCGACCTACCGTTCTCAAATACTGAGGAGTACGAACAAGCCGTCAAGGCAACTAATAAGTTCAAGGACACACCTACACTGCCACTCTGCATGATGGCCAGGAGCCCAACCAACCAACCAAGACCTATCTCTTTCTATATCCCTAGCAACATGTTAGAACTTCAAAAGATCCTTGAGTATTTGACAGGAAAATTGACTGGCAACCCTGCTGCTAATCTCAAGCCCCTCAGAGACCTATTGGTCAAACCTAAGTGGAAATGGACTAAGGTGCATGATCTAAGATTACTATACAATCGGGCCTTAGCCACCAATGAGAGTCTAGGGGAGGAGTAGTCAGGAGGCTGATCCTGATGATGAGTACGAGGACTACCACACTCGAATTTGTGAGAAAGCACGATGAAAGATGTGGTTCAATAAGCATATCAAACAACATGACCTTGAGCAGGAAGACCTTGGTTTACTCTATTCAAAAAAGGGCCATGGACTGGGACCTTTTCGAGTGCGCACCATTAGGAGGACAAGCAATGTAGAACTTGAAAACCTTGAAGGTGAGGGGATAGTCTTCTTCAAAGGTAGTCGCATGAAGAAGTACTACCCTTCCACACATCCACTACACAATCCCCCTCTACTAGAAGGCCCTGTCAACGCCCACATAGCCACCATTACCAAATTAGAGGATGAGGATGAGGAGGTAGTAGCACCAGGATACCTGCGCATCACAGCCACAACCCGGTGTGTGCACGGTTTGATGCCTTGATCGATGAGGGAGCTGACTTCAATGTCTTGACTTACACTGGTTGGACCCTCATTGGTCAGCCACCACAGTTAGAGCCCACCAATGCTAAACTTAACCCATTCAAGGGCAAGTCATATGCACTCCTAGGGAAGTGCAAGATCGTAGCCTTTATCGAGTCTGAGAGCCTATCAGTCATCTTTTATGTATTGCCAAATACAAAGGAGGTAGGTCAAGAATCATTGTTAGGGCACACTTTCAGGAAGCAAGCACGATGCAACGTAGATTACGATCTGCAACATATTCACCTTGCCATTGGCAATGTTCAAATCATGACAACTTTTAGCAAGGGCAGCGAGAATCCACCCAAGCCTGCCTTGCCATCGATAGAGCTACCTAGGACTAAACCTAGGGAGTGGGGTTGTGAGTCATCACAACCCACCCAGACTACAAAGCCACCTCCAACTAAGGCTATCCCCAAATCCACAAATCCCACGCTTAAATAGGCAGCAAAGCACCAAAAACAACCTACTTTTAGCCAACAAACACTACCTTGCAAGGCTCACAATTGTCATTCAAAACCTAAGAGACCAGTCCGATGCTATCAACATAGGCACACAATCAAGCTGCGATGGATCACCAAAGATCTATTGCAAGCCCAAGGATACTACGAATGCAACACCTAGATGTGGGTGCCTAAGAAGAGAGATCCTAGAAGCATAGCCCAACCACAACCATCACTTGCCACCCCATCTCCAAGAAGCCTGACTCTAAGACAGTGAAAACCTAGAATAGCCAAGTGGCAAATAATACAAAACCCATGATGGTTGCGATCAAAAAACCCCAACCAATCTATCGACCCAAACACCGGTGTGATACCTCGGAATCATCTAAGTCCAAAGAGCTTAACACCCCAGTGGTTGCACAAGAAGAGGGCAACGCACCATTTGTGCCACTAGAGCCATCCTCAATATCCCAAAGCGGCACTGGACACACAGATCACACTACGAAGCTACCCTTAGACACACCACTGTCAAATTTGCCACCCTTCGAGCCATTATTATCTAGCTCAATTCCACCCCAACCACCAGCAAGTCTTAGGCCTTCCTACAAGTGATGTTCATTCCTATTGGTTGCCAAGGATCTTGTTGAGATTACGGGAGATGACTTGGTGACTTGCATCAAGCTCTTGGATAGCACCTTTACCACATTCACTAGGAGCTACGAAATACTTGACCTCGGCTTGCTTGATGAACCCCTTGCTGCTGAGGTTTGTTCGTTATCCTGCACTTGGGAAGAATATGAGTTCATGACCGTAACATCCCCCGAGGTCTCAAAGGAGTTGATCGATAGTGGTGAAATATCAAAAGAGCACACGTTCATCAGACGACTAATAACATCATATCACAAGCCTCAAAGGCCTGCGTCAGCCATTGAGCTTGAGGAACTCACCCGCCTTGCTAACTCTAACTCATCGTTCTTACAAAGATGGGGTAACCTATGTCTCCAATGGGAGAAATGGGATTCCCAAATAATGACTAATGTTGAGCAGTGATGTGCCATCGAAACAACTAAGTATGACCCGACTTACGTAGCACCAACCTCTTTCAGGGTCGTGGCCATCACCCAAAACAAACACCTAGACGACGGTCTTGGCTCATCCTTACGGAAGAGAAGCTACATGTGGCTAGCTGCATCAACTCGGGTGATTTTCTAACCAATGTCCTAACTTACATTACCCAAGTATGCATTAGTGTTCGTAATCTTGATCATCATGCTTGCTTGGAATACAACCCTGATTTCTACAATTGGCTTGTGCCAAGGTAGATAGCACCATACTGGGCTCAAATGTCTCGCATCTCCCATATCTAATCTTAGAAAGGATTCTTCTCACTCCCAAGGGGGGGAGGGGGTAAGGTGAAGCAAAGGGAAATCAAGGAAAAGTGTCATAAAATTCTGGAAATGAATAGAACTACTAGAAGGAAATTTCTCTTTTTATGCTTAAAGCATGTTCTTCTTTCCATAAAAGTGATCAACTCCTATTTATCTTCCAACAAGAAAATTTCTTAAGAATGCTAATGGAAAATATGGTTTCATGGCAGGCACCCATCATGGCAGGCCAAGAAAAGGCTGGCAAATTGCCCTTTTCAGATGAGTAACAAGAAAAGTATGTCCTTTCAGTGGAAACACGCACCTTCCACTAGTTTAAGTTTTGACATATCTTCAACCTAGAAGATGTGGTCATTGAAGAATGGGCTATGAGGAAGATCATCGAGCAATGCAACTTGTAGAAATATGTGGAAGTAGTGGGCCAGAGGGTGGACTACTTCCGCTATGCGGAGTTTTTGAGAACCTTCCACAGGAACCGCGCAAAAATAACTGTGCACGAGGAGAGGAAATTCATCAGGTGCAAATTGAACTAACCTTCGAGTTGGTGGAAAAGGCCTTGGGCTTGGCAAACAAGGTAGAGAGGAAGCCGAAAAGAGATGTATATGCCTTGCTAGGAATGGACAAGGTAAAGGTCCACACCAATGATGGCATCAACTTGGTAGATATCTCGGATCCCAAAGTCCAACTCCAAGCCAAGATGGTGCACGCATTGTTCTCTAGTCAAATGTACAACACCATCATGAACTGCATCAACGTCCCCGTGCTAGAGAACATCCCAGCAAGGTCACTGGATGAGGTGAACCTCAACGGTTTTGTCAGGAAGAGCATTGAGGCCTCCGAAAAGGCTTTGGCAACGAGAGGATAGCCTACTAGAGGGGAATCTCCTGCCACCAAGGCTAAAAGGAAAGCTTTGTATTCAAAGGCTACAACCATTGGATTCAGTGGGGTCCTCACCGCAATCATCAGGGAAGCCTTGGGGTAAGGACAGGAGGGAATAGACGAGAGAGTGGATGAAACACCAAGCCGGTCGCCACCTCACCGGGAACAAGAAGCACAATCCAGTGATAGGACATTGAGTGAGGAAGAAGAAAGTAGGGAAGAAGAAGAGTGAACTAGCCATGGAAAGGCCAAGAAGATGAAGAAGAAAATTGTACAAGAATAACAGGAAGAGGAGAGGAGGTAAAAAGAGAAAGCGGACCTAAAAAAGGCTCGAAGGGATTCCAAAAATGCCGAGGAGGAGAGAAAGAGGAAGCAAGAAGAGGAGGAGGAGGAGTTAAGAAGAAAAGAGGAGGAAGACATGGCCCTTGCCATGCGCATGTCCATTGAGCAGCAGTTTGGGCATGACAATCCTGAACCCCCGATCCCAATCGGAGATGAAGGGCCAAGTTTGAGTGCCCATGTGCCAAAGTTTGTGCCACCTACAGTACAAGAAGGTGAGGCAAGGCCCCAATCACCCCCACTCCCCCATTCTTGATGCCTGTCACCACCATCACTATGTCCACACCAAGCTCTACGACCCAGGTGGATGCCAGCAACTTAATGGCATGGGTCCAATATTTCCTGAATAAAGAAATGGGCCAAAGAGTAGGAGAAGGAACCCCCTGGTAGGGACCAAAAGACCAGCTGCAGTAGACACTGAGTTGAGGCAGGACCTGAAGAGGCAAAAAGTGGTAGGCTCCACCATCTCCATCCCCGCAATAGAGAGGCTACCCATAGAACATGATGACTATGTTAGAGAAAGCCAAGGAGGAGAAAAAAATAGCAGTGGCTAAGTTGGAAGCCAAGAAAGAGTTGATGGCATCTTTGGAAAAGACTCGACAAGTCGCTACATACCAAAAAGAGATTAGGGAATTGAAGACCAACCTTAGCTCTAAGGAGGAAAATGAGAAAACCTGGAGGCAGCAGCTCAAAGACAAAAGCCAGGAGCTGGTGATGCTACAGCATGAATATAAGGCCTTGATATTACAGCACCAAGACTTGGAAGGTCAACTACAAAGGGTCCAATCAGGCATGGAAGAGCTCGCACAGAGAGAAGCAGAATGGAAATAGGAACAAGAGGAGCATCACCGAGAGCTCAAAGACCTCGTAGTCAGAGTGTTCCTAGAAATCGATGAGTAGGAGAGGTTGGAGAGAGAGATTGAATGCTTGGAAAAAGAGAAGGAGGAGCTTACCCATAAGGGGAAGGAACAAGAATCGATAATATCATCCCTAAACACGTAGGAAGGGGGAGAGCTCCGAGGCGATGATGAAGAGAGAAGAAGAGTGGGAAACCCACAATGAAAAAAGAGTCAAAACCTTGGCACATCGTCTCGCTCAAGTCAAAAAAGAAAGAATCCTTGCTGAAAGCAGAGTGGAGGCCACCCAAGTAAGCTTCCAAACCCAGCAACGTGCCTTCCTAGATACCCTATTGGATGTCACCTAGGAAGAGGAGGGAGAGTCCATAGAGGCAATGAAAAAGAAAATGGGAATGGCTCATAGGGCGCTGAAAGCAGGCCTGTAGATGCGGCCACAACCTAGCGGGGTTGGCCCAAGCCTGGAAGAGCAACACCATTATCTCCTATTGGCATGCCTAACCTCAAGGAAGTGGACACACTCAAACTCCTCGAAGAAGAACAACCATAAGAGACAGGAGCAGGGTTAAGCCATGAAGGAGCACAACGAGATGAGGAGTGGATGCCACCATCTTTCCCATCACAACTAGAGCCCCCTCAAGAGCAAGATGCCACTGTAGAAAGGAGGGCAAAAGCGAAAAAGAATAGGGCCAGAATGTTGGATCAAGCACGCAAAAGGGCACATGCACAACCTCCTACAGTTCCACGACCCCCCGTCCCACTAAAAAGAGACTACTCACTCCTGAATTGGAATACGGAATTAGCAGTTTGGGAGTAGTGGGGAAATCGCCGCCAACCCTTTGATTTCACCTTTCGATACTCATGTTGAGATATCGAGCTCCACTCGTGATATGCCAGGGTGACCATTGTGCATTTATGTCACTGACTTGTCAGTTGTAGATGCGGTTGGTACACCGCCCATGAATAATAGCTAGATGATAGCTATCCTTATCTACTCTAGTTCGTGGCTCAGTTAGTATGCTACCTTAGTTAGTTGTCTTTGTTTTGAGACCCATATATAGGGTTCTTCTATTTCTTTGTAAGTGAGTTCTTTTGGCTTACACAACTAAGAAGAGGAAAACTGTTTTCAGCCTCCACCTCTGTGTGTATTCCCCCATTGTGCAAGCAAGAAAGCTACAAGTGAGACTCCTTCCTTCTCTCCCACAATCTTGACATGGTATCAGAGCCTTGTTCGTGGTAAGGAGCTCAAGAAAGCAAGCCAAGCTCACGGTGTTCTGGTAAGAGGAGCAGTGTTGCTTTCATTTTCTGTTTTGGGAGTAGATCTCTGCAGGTAGCACAGCCGGAAATTGCAAGAGTGCATTGTCTCAGGTTGAGACGCCCTTCGCGGTGAAGCAAGAGGGCAGTATATGCTGCAGGAGAAGGCTTTAGCCCTTTGCGACCCTGTTTTTTTGATTTGAGGCCATTTCGGGGCTTGTTTTGGAGGCGAAAGTTTTCTGCACGCACTCAGGAAAAGGCCTTGTTTTATGCTATGCGACCACTGTTCTATAGGTCGGTGAAAAGTTACCACAGAAATTGCATCGTATGCTTGTGTGCAGAGACATTGGGAGTTACAGAATCATCCTTGGTTCCTGTTTATGCAAAATCGTCACTAGGAAGTGACTGTGTGGTCAAATACCACTTTTGCTAGTTTTGCATATTTGCCCTTGTGAGGGTGAAGCTGTGTTTTTTGCAGTGACATAATTTTTGCAGTATTCTGTAATGGCGTCTGATTCTCTTTCACAGATTGTAACTGAAAAGCTTGACAAGAACAACTTCCAAGCATGGAAGTTTAGAATGACAAATTTCCTTATGGGAAAAGGATATTGGGAATTTGTTGCAGGAAATGAAGAAGAACCAGTTCTTCCTGATGTTCCCAATCAACAGCAAATGTAGGCATTCAAAGCATGGCATGAGAGAGCCAGGAAAGTTATGTACTGGCTGTCTATCAGTATTTGAGACTCTATGATTGTGCATATTCAGGATGCAAGCACGCCAAAGGAGGCATGGGATACTTTGTAAAAAATGTATAGCACAAATACGCAAGCTAGGAAAATGCAGCTCAAGTAAGAGTTGCATAATGTGCAAAGAGAAAGTATGAGCATCAATGACTACCACATGAAGGTGAAGAAGATTGTAGATGCACTTGCTTCCATTGGGTCGCCAGTGGAAGATGATGATTTAGTTTCTGTGACCTTAAATGGTCTAGGAAAGGATTATGCACAGTTTCGAACATCCATTTCAGTTTGTGAAAGATTTCCTGATTTTGAGGAGTTGATTGCTCTTCTAATTTCTGAGGAGCAGAGAAATGGTGGTGCATCTTCTTCAGGAGGAACTTCAAAAGAAGCTGTCTTCTACTCAAATGCTGGAAGAGGTAGAGGTAGAGGTAGAGGAGGCCGATTTGGAGGCTGTGGTAGAAATCAGAATATGCAGCAAACTCAAGAAAACCAGTCCTATGGAGGAGGACATGGTAACTCTAGAGGCAGGGGGAGCCAAAGAGGTCTATATGGAGCAGCCATGATTCTTGGACTTTAAGGTAATAAGATTTGCAAGACATCCTAGCTATCGAGTCTTGCTAGGCAAGCCTTGGATCTTACAAACAGACTATCAAGTTGATATACCCACCGGTCGAGTGGTTCTAGGTAGAGGTGCTAATCGAGTAATAGTCGATGCTTATCCTGAGTCTCCTCAGAGTGAGAGAGATCCTCTATCCTCTACTGAATTAGAAACATCAAATGATCCATCTGGTAGTGAGACATCATCCAACGATGATGAATCTAAAGAAGGGTCCACTGCAGAGGATATTTATCAGATAACTCTAAATGAGTCGATAGAGCCGCAAGATAGGATAAGAGGCGCGAATGTGATTGAGTTAGATCTTGGCACGCCGAATGATTTGCGGCCAATTAAATTAGGTTCTATGCTTAGTTCAGCAGAAAGGGAGGACTATGTTCCTTGATTCAAGAATTCCGTGACATTTTTGCTTGGAGTTATGATGAGCTGAGAGGCATTCCTCCCAGCCTGGCTGTTCATACTATTCCTGAAAAAAAGGCAGTCGTCCTGTGCGTCAGAAAGTACGGGGTATGCCTTTTGAATTGAGGGACGGGCTGTTTGAGGAGTTACAGAAGTTACGGAAAGCTGGTTTAATCTTCCCTATACAGCATACGGAATGGTGTTCACCATTGTTATCAGGAAGAAGAAAAACAACCAGATCTGCCTATGTGTAGATTTTAGAGAGCTGAATAAGCAGACGATTAAGGATTACTACATGTTGCCATTTATTGACCAAATTTTGGATCAATTAGCGAGTAGGAAAATATATTCGTTTATGGATTGCTTTGTCGATTACAACTAGATGAAAATTGCAGAAGAGGACAAGTTGAAAATGACTTTCATTACTGTCTTTGGTACTTTTGCGTACCATGTGATGGCCTTTGGTTTGTGCAGTAAACCTGGATCATGGCAACGAACAACAAACAAGACCTTTGGTGACATCTCCCCAGATGAGTTGAAGGTGTTTATCGATGACCTAGGGGCAGCCACTGTAAGGAAAGGAATGTTGATTATTTTGAGAAAGTGCTTTGCGCACTGCAGACAATTTGTATCTCTCTTAGCCCACGGAAGTGTGTTTTTGGAGTGCCTTATGGGCTATTGCTAGGCCATGTAGTCAGTTCAGTAGGAATAGCAACTGACCCTGAAAAGATCAAGGTTATAGTTGCTATGAGTCCACCGTGCACTTCGAAAGAGGTACATAGCTTTCTGTCATCGATAGGGTACTATCGGAGGTTTATAAATGCATTGGCAGAAAGGACGTTGCCATTAACGAATTTATTATCCTTTAGCTATTTATTTGTATGGAGCGACCCTTGTAAGGTAGCTTTCGAGGATGTGAAACAGGAGCTAGTAAAAGCACCCGTTTTAAAAGCCCCTAAAAGATGCGAGATATTTTACATATTTTCAGCAGCCACCATGCATAGTATCAGCTACTGTTTAGCCCAAATCTGGGAGGAAAAGTGGTATCATCTGATAACTTTTGCTAGTCGAAAATTGGGCATATCAGAAATTAACTACACCTATATGGAGAAGTTGTGTCTTGCGATGGTCTTTGGGACTAAAAAATTTGGGCACTACATCCTCCATGAGAAGGTAGTGTTCTATACGAAGGCGGAAGGGCTTAAATTGCTTATGAACAAGCTACAACCACCTGATCGTCTAGCAATGTGGTTAATCACTTTGCAGGAGTTCGATTATGAGATTAAAAGTAAGCCACCAAGGTTGCAGAGGATTGTGGAATGCCTTGTGGATTTCGGGGAGCCGAAAGAGATTTTGGCTGAAGGAAATGACATTGATGCAATGTTTAAAATTGATACAGCTTCTATTCCATCTTGGTATGCTGCTATTACGCATTATCTATCAATAGGAGAGCCTGGAGCTGGTTTATCAAAATCTGAAAAGATGAAAATCAGACAACACGCTTTGAAGTTTTCCTCGATTTTCAGGAACTCTATATCGATAGGTTGTTGATGATATCTATAGCTTCTTTAAAGACCCTTGCCAGTGCATCTCATTGCAAGCTTGAGTTTCCGGCCAAGGCTTTGTAGAGAGCTTTGCTTCGTATTCCGTTGATGAATACCATGGATACCGCCCTTTCGATTGGTCTCTCACCCATGGGAATTCTCTTGAAGGGGCTCCTAACATGGGTCACATAGTCTCGAATATCCTCTCTCTCTTTCTGCTTGACATTCATAAGTCGTACCAATAGGTTATCGGAGTATCTAGGTTTGGAAAATCTCTTAATGAAGAGATTTTTCAAGCCATTGAAATCAGTACGCTCCACAACATCTAGACTCATATAGTACCATGTTCGACCCTTGTCACCTAAGCACAGTCTGAAGGCTTGGGAATGTTGAGTAGGATCAGTGAGGCCATTGGCCTTGCAGACCCACTAAAATTGCTCCACAAAGATATTGATTGTCAGTTTCTTGGTATTTATCTAGCTACTTTGCTAGCACAAGGAGTTTCTATTGGCTCCTAGAGCCTTGGTTGAATCCCAACCCTGTCAGTAGCGATGTTGCCAAAGCTACGACACTTTGTTCTGCAGCCATGTTATCTAGCAGCTGCTTTGTCATGAGCTCACTCAACATGAGGTCTCCTTCTAGCGCTCTCTCGCTTTCTGGGAGTGCTAGGGCTAGCACTCTCTGGATTTCTTGCATTTCTAAACTCTGGCATAAGTTCCTAGTTTGCTGATCCTGGTTGTATGTAGCTAGGTCTTGCAGAGCTCTATGGGCTAGTTTTCTTTCCTCCTCTAGGTCTACTATGAGGTCCTCAACTGATCTGCCATGGTGCTCTATCCGGGTTTGAGTGTCGTATTTGTACATTAACTGTTGGATAACCTCAGGAAAGTGTCCTAGGTTAAGCTCCTCATCACTTCTACGGCCTAAGTTGCCTTCTTCCATCTCTAGGCCTTCATGTTTTGCTAAGTTGTTGATCAAGTTGATAAGGCCAGGCAGATCGACTTCCACGGTATTGTCTGTCCTTGTTGCATTCAGATTTTTGGGTCGTGTTCTCCGCTTGGTCCTACTTTTGGGGATTCGATCTCCCTTCTATGTCTTTGGGTCTTCTCTTATTGGTGGATTCCTTCAAGTTCTTAAGTCCAAGTGTGTTCCTTATTACTTACAACCAGTCTTCAACTTACCCTCATTTTGTGCATGTGTGCTTGTGTGTGCTCTTTTCTGTGCACTACAATCGTCACAATCGGACATGCATGTCCTATCGAACAAATCAAGTTGGTCCAATTGGGGTGTGTCTGATTCTCATAATCGGGGTGCTTGGTCCGATTCAGAGGCGTGTCTGATCGGACAGGTCTGTTGGTCCAATTGTGTGGTCCAATTCTGTGGTCCGATTGTTGTGGCGATCGAACGAAGCGACCAAGTGTCTAATCGGACGGCGTAGTGTGTCTGATTCCTTCTCATCCGATTCTCGGAATTGGATGGAAATGATTAGTCTAATTGTCGCGATCAGACGGGCTGAGCGTCTGATCGGAAGGGGTTGTGTGCCCGATTTTAGAGTTGGTTCGATTTGGAGCTAGTGCAATTTTCAAAATTGGGCAAATGTGTCTAATCGAACCAGGTGGGTTTGTCCAAGTCTGACTCTGGGAATCAGACGGTTTGCTTGGTCCAATTTTGGGAATCAGATAGGTCACTTGTTTGGATTTTGGGAATCAGACACTGTGGGGGTGTTCGATTCCACTAGTCGAAACAAGTGTCGATCACTTATTTGCCAAAAATCCTCCCTTAATTATTGCTATAGCTACCAAAACTTCCAGGAATCAAGGAGGAGTGTAGGCCAAGGGCATTCCATACTTGAATCTCATTGAAAGTCCTGATATGCTTCGATCAATATGATGTAGACTTGGACCTACAAGCGCTCTCTCTCTCTCTCTCTCTCTCTCTCTCTCTCTCTCTCACAAAGTGAAAACTGTAAATAAGGTTTTCCTTGGTCACGCAAGACCTTAACCCCTCACTGGCTAGCACCTTAGCCTTACCAATCACTCAACCTTCAACTCTGAGACATTTGAGCACTCTTTTGTTTTCATTTTTCCCTGTTATTTCCTTGTTCAGGAATGTTTTACAACAGTGAACTTCAAGCTTCCCACACTGATTTCTCCTTCCTATCCTACTCTAAATGCGACAAAAATCAAAAGCAAAGTGCTAAATTGATTTCTCCTACTCAACTAATCATCAAAAACCAAAAATACTTACTTGTTGCACGGATTAAGACCCAAAACCTCCTATCTATCTCAAGCTCCGGTTCGAGGATGAAACACTTACTTCAATGCTCGATTTGAAACGTGCAAGTGCTCAAGCTTGAATCCGTTGGTCTCGGCAACGGAACCAA